>NC_059375.1:8375000-8675000 GCF_019703515.2 Myxocyprinus asiaticus | reverse complement strand
CTACCACTTTAGCATAGTGTTTCAGCGCAAAATTCTGCCTCTTATTTACAAACCACCCGCAGTCCAACATAACCGGACGTTATTTGTTCTATTATAACACTGTGTCCTAAGTATTTAAATGAAGTTACTGTCATTCTTTTTAGCGCAAACACATCTTGTCTTTTAAGTAAATGACGAGGCTCATTATAGAATGCACCTGATTCACAAACTACTGCGTTATTTGCCAGGCGCAATTATTTTAAAGTATACTTGTATGACCTGGATCTGTAATCTGACAAAACATTTAGTTCAACACCAATGCATCATTCTTCTTTGCATCAACACTGTTCTAACAGGACATTCTAAACAACTGCCTTCAACTCCACATGCTCTACTCATCTTTTTATTAGACTGCAGGCACAACTGAACTCATTTCATCACAGACACGTTGGCTGTCAGATTCGTTCTCTTCTTAGAACTCCTGTGCAAGCTGGATTGTTCCTGCTGACAGCAACGTTGATTAGAACAAATAAGTGCTAAAGACTCGGCGACTGAACTATATTCAGGTTAAAATGAGATAAGATCACACAATCAGAAAGAGTCAGACACCTGATAAATGTCGGCCTGCATGTCCTGGGAGCAGAGAAGCTTTTAGCTTATTGTGTGATTGTGTCGGTGAGTGTGTTAGGGCAATGCTCACTAGACACCAAGACTGTGAGTGATACATTAGGACAAGTAAGTCATAGACAGATCAAACAGAAAGGAAAGATAAGAGTGTTTGCTTTTAGGGCAAACCGGATTCCAACTAACAACCCTGTTCGCACCACTGATGAGAAGCAGGCATCTGAAAATATGGCACAGTTTATGCTAATGCTCGCTATAGCATCCCTTACGGCAATGCTGAGAATGCAAAGTGTATTTGCATTGTGGTATGATTTGTAGTCTGACACATTTTACAATGCAAAAATATGCATAATCTAAAGGGTGCAACTAAATATCTCTTACAAAGCCTACTGTAAGTTACAAGCTTTTAAAGTGCCAATTCAGAACTTGGGAATGCCAATAGTACTTTATTATGTAGAATGTGTTGTCCAAATATGTAGCTGCCTTGAGGAATGATCCCAAGAGCAGGTCATGACTGGACGTGAGATAGAGAGATAAGGCACATTTGAGCAGGAAGGAGCACTTTAAAGGCCAAAAATTCATTCCACACAATCTAGCGCATAATAGGTGTGTTATGATCGACTGTTCTGTCTGAACAGAAAAAGTCTATAAGAATCGCAGAGACGCTTGTCTTTTTGTTATATGTGGCTGGAAATTAGCCAGTTGTCCAAACCCTCAAACTGAGAGCATATCTGGTATCAGATATCAAATGTCAAGCAAACATTTTCTTTATGGATGTTGTAAGATCAGCAAATTAGAAAAAGGTACGGTTTCGCAGGACTCAAGTGACATAGCTTATCTGATTTCTTCTAACATCCTTAATAGGACTGGGTAAAAATATAGATTTTATGATTAATTGCAATCTTCATTTGAACGGTCCTGATATAGATACTTAAAATCTCAAGAACGATTTTACTCTAGACACAACCCACTACAATGCGAGTAAATCACTCGCATATGCGACAACATTTTGCACTGTGTGATTATAGCCACTGGCTGGTAAATTTTCAGATTTCACTCACCAGTGATTGAGTAGTAGTGGAGAAGAAGTTTAGCACACAGATCCTTTTACTGCGTGTTGAGAGTAAAAGTTTGGTTTGACTCGTTCTGTAAAATAAGTGTCCAAAGACGAGATCCACGCAATATTGAATAATATCTCTTTTAATATCCTTTCTGTTCTTTATAGTCAGCAATTAATTCTATTAGCATGGACACGGTAAAGAAAACATTCGACTCCTCTCGTTAATGTCAACCAAAACACTTCTGTACGATGCTGGCTGAACTGCCAGTATTCTTAAAGAGACAGTAGCATTTTAGCACTTGTTCTACATATCAATGTAAATACTTGTAAATAGTACAAATTTTATACACTGGTAGCCAAAAGTTTGGCATAATGTACAGATTTTGCTGTTTCAAAAGGAAATTGGTACTTTAATTCACCAAAGTGGCATTTAACTGATCACAAATTATAGTCAGGACATTACTGATGTAAAATTCATGATGAAACAGCACCATCACTATTTGAAAAAAATCATTTTTGATCTTATCCTTATCCTTGAAGTACACATTTACACCCGAACAGATACTTGCAAGCACAAGCTTTGTTGATGATAATGAGGCAGCATAAACACTAGTTAAAATATAATCTAAACATTCATATTATTTTTTATATCATATTACATATCATATTTATATCATACGGCATACAATTTAAATACCTGCTTTAGCCGAAACAACATTTAAATGTAACTAAAACTTGCCTATTAGGACATATTTCAAATGTCAATACTCTGAATCCTGGCTGGCAAGTCTGGAAATAGTCCAACTAGTAAAATATGTACATGTTAATATAAAATAGCATGTCAACTAATGTAAGTAAAACTAAATGACTTACTCATCTGGAATTGTATCCTCGGCTGGATCAAATCGCTCTTCAAAATGCAAACGTTCATCGTCGGAGTCCCGCTCTTCTTCTGGGGAAAATGTTAACTCTTCGTCACTATCCAGTACCATCTATAGAGCTTCCTCACCTGTGTAGCGTGCCATCTTCCAAACGCGCAGGAAAGTGAATGAATCTGATGATGAAACTTGATGTTTTTTAAGGCATTGTTGTGGGGGCTTTTACCATTTGCATATTTGCATTGATCACCTCAGCACTTTACCGTATGAATAGCGCACTTTGTTGGTGGGTAGGATCACATTAGCGATAATTAGCTGAGCCAGGAGAAACTGTACATCACTTTGTTTCATACAGATTACATTGCAGGAGAATATTTGTTTTAAATTTGAATTGTTTTATTTAAAAGTAGACATTTTAAGCTTTCTTTAGACATATGTTTCATGTTTGTGTGATAAGTATTTGCGGAGTTTCACTTCATTTTTGTGACGTGTTTCAGAAAGATGCTCGCGGAGACAGAGACGGCTGAAAGCGCACCCTGTTTATTTTCTTTATTTTACAAAAGCACAAGGTTTTGTTGTTATTGTGAGTGTACACAAATAACAGTAGACCCTTTATAGTTTCTAATGATGTCTTACACTTATCTGTATGCCCAAAAATGACGGAGTATTTTAAGTTGTTTCCGCTGTAATGCAGAAAAAATACAGCAGGCGCGGCCGTCGACCCCAGAGGGTTAAGGGAAGAATTGCAAAGAAAAAGCCACTTTTGAAATAGAAAAACAAAAAGAAAAGGTTAGAGTGGGCAAAGAAACACAGACATTGGACAACAGATAATTGGAAAAGAGTGTTATGGATCTTAACCCCATTGAGCATTTGTGGGATCAGCTAGACTGTAAGGTGTGTGAGAAGTGCCAGACAAGACAGCCACATCTATGGCAAGTGCTACAGGAAGCGTGGGGTGAAATGTCACCTGAGTAGCTGGACAAACTGACAGCTAGAATGTCAAGGATCTGCAATACTGTCATTGCTGCACATGGAGGATTTTTTGATGAGAACTCTTTGAAGTAGTTTAAGAAGTTCTGAATTTTCTTTTCAAATTGTAATAGTCATTTTTCACATTATTAATGTCCTGACTATACATTGTGATCACCTGAATGCCACTTTGGTGAATAAAAGTACCAATTTCTTTCCATAAGAGCAAAATCTGTCCATTATTCCAAACTTTTGGCCGGCAGTGTACGTAAACAATAAACATGTAACAAAATATTTATATGCAATATGATTAGAGCTGTCAGAATCAACGCATTAATGCATGCGATAAATGTAAAAAATGTAACGTGTTAATTTTTCTTAATTGAGATTAACGCATTTACCGTTAATAAAGTATAAACACTGGTGTGAAGGGTGGAACCTTTGTAATGTGTCAGTCTGGAGTTATTACACTGACACACACTTCAAAACACACAGACAAGTCAGAGCCCTTCTACCAATGGAGCCTACAAGATTAGCATAACGCAGCGGTCCCATAGACAGTCTTAACACGCTACTTGACCATTATGCTATCTCCTATAATAGAGCCGCGCCGGGGCAGGATGTGTTGTATGGCCGCCGTCTGCTGCTTCACCGCCGAGAACTGCTGGGCAGAGTCCTCGACGGTGACACCGAATAGGCCAACCTGGGAGATGGGGCCGTCAAGGAACCGTGCCTTGTCAGCCTCGCGCATCTCAACCAAGTTGAGCCAAAGGTGGCACTTCTGGACCACCAGGGTGGACATCACCTGCCCGAGAGACCGCGCCATGACCTTCATCACCCGGAGAGCGAGGTCAGCCGCCGAGCGCAGTTCCTGCATCAATCCCAGGTCAGAACTACCCTCGTGCAGTTCTTTTAGCGCCTTGGCTTGGTTTACTTGCAGGAAAGCCATGGTGTGCAGGGCAGAGGCGGCTTGTCCAGCGGCACCGTAGGCTCTAGCCGTCAGGGACGACGTAAACCTACTGGTCCTGGATGGGAGTTTCGGGCGCCCACACCAGTTGGGGCGCTCTGCGGACACAAGTGCACTACGAGTGCCTTATCCACCTGGGGGATCACCGAATACCTCTTGGCCGCTCCGCCATCGAGGGTAGTGAGAGCAGGGGAGCTGAAAGACCAGGACCGGGCAGTAAAAGGTGCCTCCCATGATCTTGTCAGCTCCTCATGCACTTCCGGGAATTTAGGAATGGGGGCGGGGCGTGGCCGTGGGCGTTGCCCCAAGCCCAGGAACCAATCGTCGAGCCGCGAGGGTTCAGGGGAGAGCAGAGGGTTCCACTCTAGCCCAACGCGCGCGGCCGCCCAGGAAAGCATGTCCGTCATTTCCACATCGGCCTGGAACTGAGTGACCATTCCTGAAGGAGGAAGCCCAGTCAAAGCCTCTGCGTCCGACTGGACGAGCCCGCTCTCCAATGCTGCGCTCGATAACTCGTCTTCTTCCCGGGCTCCAAACGAGATGTCGAACTCGCTCTGAGAGGAGCCGGCGATCTTGTCCGAGCGCCCAACCAGGGCAAGCGAGCGTGCTGGGGAATGGGAGGTCCATGGGGGGATACCCGGCGGAGGTGGTCCCATTGTGGTCCCCAAATCGGCCCCAGTGATAATCGGCACGGCCTCATACCCGTAGGTAGAAGGACCGAGGCGGGGAGCCGCTGGGGTGCCTTGCTTTCTTACGAATGCAAGCCGCGACCGCAATGTTGCCATGGTCATGTTCTCGCAATAAGGACAAGACCCATCCACGAATGATGTCTCCGTGTGGGCAGCGCCCAGACACGTAAGACAGCGATCGTGGCCGTCAGAAGCGGAGAGATAACGACCGCAACCGGGAATAACACACAAATGGAAAGGCATCTTTAAAAAGACGTTCCGTGTGTGCCGCTCTTTTAGAAAGAAAATATACTCTTTTTAGAATATACTCTTTTAGTTGTTTCTGCCGCAGCGCCCAGGGGCGTTCTCTGCACTCCACGGGTGCAGAGAGGGAGAAGCCACTGAAATGCACCGTAGAATCCAGGAGATGAGGTGAATGAACTTTGTGGATGAATTCAGCTTCAATCAATAGAACCTCTCGGCTCCGAAGAGAAAATCTGAATGAGTGGTTTTATACCAGCTCCTTTTATACCCGTATGTCCGGGGGAGTGGCATGCAAATTCCACTCGCCAATTCTCATTGGCCTTTTTTCAAAAAAGCAGAGGTGTTTGGGGCTCCCAAGGGTGACCCCTAGTGTCACTACATCGACACAACGTCGAGTGAGTGACAGATAGGGAACTTAACCATCACCAAAATGCAGAATGATACATTTTTGTCTGCATGTGCTTTTCATGGTGAGTTCAAAGCGGCGTTGACGAATAACGAACGCAGCTTGTCCGTACGTTTCCACTGGCATTGGAAAAACTCAAAGCTCAAAGTCTGTCTCAACGCCAGACAGCAGCCACTTTGGGGTGTGGTACAGCGAATGTGGGCTGTGTTCACAATGGTATACTACTCATACTACTTTAACTGCTTCAGCTACATCAGTATATGGCAGAAATATTAAGAGCAGTATGTAATATGCCATTTCGAAATCAGCCCATGATTGCTTTCAGTTCACGGTCAATATAATCCTCATAAATATGCATGATTACAGTCAGAATGATGCAAACCTTACTTCTGAATGCCAAAAGTATAAAGACTGTGTTGATTTATTGTACTTTTTTATCCAGCTTCATTACTGTCACAATGAATGCAAGCAGTCTTCATTGTCAAGTCTCTTTATAGCCTCACTTTTGTTCACTCAGCCACAGTATTGTCACAATGTATGTGTGCAATTATCATTTGAAGTCCATTTGTGATTAAAGCACTGAATCCAGAAGAAACTTTAGCATTAACTTCATTTAACGCTTATGACAGACATCACTACTTTCAGCTCACGGTGATTGGCTGGCGCCCAATGTTTTTCGTTTGTATAAAGCAAAATTTTTGATGCTCTCAGCCACCCTCAATGCTTTCTCTGCACTGCTGTCAATCCCACAATCCACTTCGAGAAGGTGGCACTCGAATCGCTCAACTTCACTCACAACGAGCCAGTGGAAATGTACGTGATGATTCCTGTAGGAAAGCAGATAGCCACAGTCTACCGGCAGATTAATATTGTGGAGGATGACAGTTTAAGAGATATAATGCCCACTGCAATGAATATGTAAACAATGGGGAAACTAGCTTTTTCAATTAGTCAAATTCCCACTTAGACTTTGGGAAACATTTAATGTTACTTGAATTGGTGCTATTTTAGTGCATTTCTATCTTTATACTGTGGAAGGCTTTGTTTGGAAAATGTTAATAAAGTATTATATTGTTACATATTGTTTTGTTTTCTTCCTAAAATGGAAATACATGCATTTTGATAAGAAAGTAAGTATATATAGTGTCACATTTCAGCACCTTCAAAATCTGCGATTAATCGCGATTAAAACATTTAATCGACTGACAGCACTAAATATATGCAATTTCAAAATGGAATACATTTTTAAAAAGCTAAAAGGTGACCAAAATGACGAAACACTACTAAAAAGATACAATTTGTAAAATTAAGAGAGAATTTCTTTAATATTTAAATATTAAAGATATCGGAATCTGAATCCAATCGAATTTAGAGTTTGTGAATCAGAAATCAAATCAAATAAACTCGGAAAATCTGTATCAATACCCTGCCCTAATCCTTCAACTGATAGTTCACCCAAAAATGAAAATTCTCTCACGAATCGCCAAAAACAAAAGAAGACGAATGTGAAAGTGAAAGTGAAGATTGGCAGAGGCCAATTAGCAATTTATACAAATTTGATGAAAGATTATAAAGACAAACATTTTTCTTTTGATGAATCATGCACAATTAGACCTGGAACATAGTAAATAAGGTTAATTTTGGTTTCATTTCATGTTTAGTTCAGCTGTTATGGAATACGGTGTCAGCAGAATTCCTCTACAAACTACGAGTATGAGAAAACAAATAAGTAAACACAATAAATGTAAACACTATGTATGATCAGCTCAAAGCCTATCTGTGATGTTTGCTAATGCCATGAGTTCAAATATCAGTAGGCCTTTACTACATTAAAATGTTCTCGCTTGATTGCCCTGGGCATACTACAGAAGAGACCTTCATGGTAGCCAACACAACAGCCTGATTTCTCCATGGCAACCACAGCACCACAGGAATACAAATGTGAGCAGAAAACATAAAAACTAAAGAAACAAAGAGTATTTGTGCTGAGGGCTTTGACATATCAGACATTCAGATATATCTGACTATTTTCTCTGTTTACTATAAACAAATGATGGTACAATAAATCGCAATAATTTACACTTTCTTAAGCAATGAAGACACTGATTATTTAATTGAATGAAATTTAAATTTCAAGTCAAATATGCGGATCACGGATGCTCTGCTTCCTAACGGGAGCAACTGAAAAAAGAAGAAGAATCAGACTATATTATGTAATAAAATGTACTGTTTACTGGTACTGATTCTATGCAAACTGCACTGTATCACTAATGTAGAATAAATTAATTCTAACTCTAATTTTCTAAACTGAATTAAACACTGAGTGAATGCACTGACAGGAATTGAGAAATCACAATCTTGTGTAGTACCAGTCCATGCGGGAAGCAAACCCACCAGACCAGTTTTCTGTCATTCTTACCTTTGGGTATTTCCAATATATATATAGTTGGCTGAACAATGGAAGACAGGAGTTTCTGTGTTTGAAACTAGTTTGTTTTCTTGCAGATTTGGGAACATTAAAATCACAAGAATTTACAAAATATAAATGAACACAACGATTCCACATTGACTGTAGAAAAAAACAGGTATGCATACTGTAATTACTGTGCAAACAGCCAGTGCCACTTACCACTTACTGTGAGAGCAGGAAGCAAAAGCAAACACAAGCAAAAAGGATACAGTACAACACAAATTCAATACTTAGCTTAACCCACAGCTTAACTCACATTTCCCTCACAAAATTAACAACCACTACCCAGAAAGAAAGAAAAATGTGGCCATACAACATAGGACAATCAGTGTCTGCAGAAACATCATTCAGACAGGCTGCTTTTACTATTCTAGAATTTATAGTCTCTAGTCTTGGCCCATATCCTTGTGGATGGCACATTAGACATTTTCTAGCCCCTCAATTGGTTGCATAGCAAACATCGTATGTATCATGGCACTGATTATTTCTCCTTCAAACACATACAGTGGGTTTCAAATGTTACGGGCAAAAAGAGCAATTTCTCACATCTTTTGACCCATAGGTGGTGCTGTCGTGAAACTTTGGATGTACCCTGATGAAGTACACCAAGTTTCGTTTCAATAGGACAAAGCATTGCTCTGACCCATAACAATTTGGCCCCTGTCAAAGTCGCTCAGCTCTTTACTTCTGCTCATTTCTCCTGCATTCAACACGTTGAGTACAAGAACTGATTGTTCGCTTACCATCTAATCTACCCAGACCTTGACATGTTACCTTGTTAGAAGATGATCAACATTATTCACTTCACCTGAGTGGTCATGATGTTTTGGCTCATCAGTGTATATATATACACACTATATTGCCAAAAGTATTCGCTCACCCATCCAAATAATTGAATTCAGGTGTTCCAATCACTTCCATGGCCACAGGTGTATAAAATGAAGCACCTAGGCATGCAGACTGCTTCTACAAACATTTGTGAAAGAATGGGCCGCTCTCAGGAGCTCAGTGAATTCCAGCGTGGTACTGTGATAGGATGCCACCTGTGCAACAAGTCCAGTCGTGAAATTTCCTCGCTACTAAATATTCCACAGTCAACTGTCAGTGGTATTATAACAAAGTGGAAGCGATTGGGAATAACAGCAACTCAGCCACGAAGTGGTAGGCCACGTAAAATGACAGAGCGGGGTCAACGGATGCTGAGGCGCATAGTGCGCAGAGGTCGCCAACTTTCTGCAGAGTCAATCGCTACAGACCTCCAAAGTTCATGTGGCCTTCAGATTAGCTCAAGAACAGTGCATAGAGAGCTTCATGGAATGGGTTTCCATGGCCGAGCAGCTGCATCCAAGCCATACATCACCAAGTGCAATGCAAAGCGTCGGATGCAGTGGTGTAAAGCACGCTGCCACTGGACTCTAGAGCAGTGGAGATGCGTTCTCTGGAGTGACGAATCACGCTTCTCCATCTGGCAATCTGATGGACGAGTCTGGGTTTGGCGGTTGCCAGGAGAACGGTACTTGTCTGACTGCATTGTGCCAACTGTGAAGTTTGGTGGAGGGGGATTATGGTGTGGGGTTGTTTTTCAGGAGCTGGGCTTGGCCCCTTAGTTCCAGTGAAAGGAACTCTGAATGCTTCAGCATACCAAGAGATTTTGGACAATTCCATGCTCCCAACTTTGTGGGAACAGTTTGGGGATGGCCCCTTCCTGTTCCAACATGACTGCGCACCAGTGCACAAAGCAAGGTCCATAAAGACATGGATGAGCGAGTTTGGTGTGGAAGAACTTGACTGGCCTGTACAGAGTCCTGACCTCAACCCGATAGAGCACCTTTGGGATGAATTAGAGCGAAGACTGCGAGCCAGGGCTTCTCGTCCAACATCAGTGTCTGACTTCACAAATGCGCTTCTGGAAGAATGGTCAAAAATTCCCATAAACACACTCCTAAACCTTGTGGAAAGCCTTCCCAGAAGAGTTGAAGCTGTTATAGCTGCAAAGGGTGGGCCGACGTCATAATAAACCCTATGGTTTAAGAATGGGATGTCACTTAAGTTCATATGCGTCTAAAGGCAGGTGAGCGAATACTTTTGGCAATATAGTGTATATATATATATATATATATATATATATCACACACACACACACACACACACACACACACACACACACTGTATATATATAATATATGCAAATTCAAGACATAATTTTTATTGATGGAACACATAGATTTTAACATTTTTAAAAAGCTAAAATGTGACCAAAATTATAAAAAAAAAAAAAACAAATTAATTATATTATAAATAACAGTTTTGGCTGAAAGAGAATTTTCACACTTTATTTTACTGTGTTCATTTTTCTGTGTATTTACATAGGTAATTACTGATTAATACTAATTAACTACATGTATTTTCTGTGTTATTATTTAGTAGAGCTGCTTGTGCTTACAAATTGTTATGTATTCCTATAGTAATTAATATAGTAATAACAATAACTATATTAATTACTATTATTAGTAGTAATTAATAATAGTAACTTGTCAAATGTGTAACATGTTACAGCAATCGTGAAGCTGCGTTCATGATTCTTGTCAGGGTGGCAACGCCAGCGTCAAACGGCACTTTGAACTCACCATGAAAAGTCCTTGCAAACAAACACACTTACCAAGGCTGAAAAATACTTGATTTCTATCACAAGTCCCATCTGGGCTTGTTTTGTAGCCTACATAAAATAGCGGTAAGAGCTCCTTTCTCCATCATTTTATCACTGACAGGGAAGCTTAAGGATTCTTTTATTTATCGAGATAACAAACTCCGCAGCTCTATCATAGGGGAGAGCGTAATGGTCAACTAGCGTGTTTTGACAGTACTGCCCATAGAATGTCTATGGGACCGCCGCGTTATGCTGTTTTATGCTAAGCTTGTAGGCTCCCTTGGTAGAAGGTCTCTGGTGCTGTGGCATGTGCATTAGGGTTAGTTAACCCTAACTCCAGGTGGACACATTACAAACGTTCACACCAGTGTTTATGCTGTATTAACAGTCAATGTGTTAATAGCCATTTAAAAAAATTAACGCGTTTAACTTTTCACATGAATCACATGCGTTAACGCATTAATTCTGACAGCTCTAGTAATTAATAATAGTAACATGTAAAATGTGTAACACTTACATGTATTTATTACTATAGTAATTATATAGTAATAAACTTTACTATATTAATTACTATTGTTAATAGTAATAATATTAACATGTAAAATGTGTAAATCTTACATGTATTTGCTGTGAAATTATTTTGTAGACCTGCTTGTACTTACTGTTATTGTTATTACTATAGTAATTATAATAGTAACATGAAAAATGTGTAATGTGGACTGTAAAATAAAGTGTTACCAAGCGCTCCTCTCCATTATTTATAATGCTCTTCTCCATCATTTGATCATTATTTGATGAATTACTGCTACCATGATCAATAGAAAATGTACACAAGTATCTCTTTAAAAAAAAAAAAAAAATGAACGCCTGCTTTTTAGATGGTAAAAGCGTGGGCAGTTATTCTGAATAAAGTGCAATCTATAATGAGCCTAACTTGCATAGAAATGAGAGGTGTTTGCATGGAGAGGAAAGACAATTAAACAATTTAAACACTAAAGACGCAGCTCTATTTTAGTACTGATTGTGCTTGCTTAAACTAGACTGTGCGAGAAAGCCACGCGCAAACTGTTTAGTGAATTCGGTCCACAGTATTTCTTCCAGCATCTTGCAGGATGATGTCAGTTTGAGCATCTTCAGAGGTGGAGGGTAACGTGCTACAGTTAATCCATTACATAACTCAAGCAACTTTTAGGAAAAAAAACTTTGCTCGTACTCAAACACATTTCAAATGGAAAGGTTGCACGCAAGTCTTCATGTTGTGCTGAGGTTTGGTCACTTCGGTCTAAGGTTTCGGGTGTATGTGTGGCCAAACTCTCGCACAAGTGTCCTGTCTTGTTTTTGTCACCTATTGCGTGCATCGCATGGCATTTGCCTCACGATGTACGCTCAGGTTTCGTTTAGTGTGAGAATGCGTGGCATCGCTTTGTTTGGCGTTTCTACGCATTCTCTCGTCTTGTTAGTCAGTTGGCATGGGCGTATATTGCCTTATTGTCTTGCTGATGTACACTCATGCCATTTGGGTGTTTTGTTGTCTTGTAAGAGCACGTGGCTTGTTTTGTTTCTGTATCGCCACGTGTCTCTCTGTCTTATGTCATACCCCGCCTCCTTGTTTGCTTATTATTAGTTCATTTACCTCACCTGTCCCCTGTTAACCCGTTTGATTTCTCTCCCTATTTTAGTCTTCTCGTGTGTGCTGTCTAGTGCCAGTTCGTCTTGTTTCCAGTCTTGTGTGCTTATATGTTTCCAGTCGGTCTGTTGGTCGGTGTGTTGGTTCGTGTTCTTGTTATTCCCTGTTCCCGTTTCCAGTCCAGTCGGACCTGTTATTTCCCGTTTCCCTCTGCCCCAGCCTGGATACCTTTTCCCCATACGGGGTAGTTTATGTTTGTTTTTCCCCCTTGTGGGTGTTTTGGTTTGTCTTTATATTTATTTTGTATTAATAAATTCCCTGTTTATTTTCAACTCTGCGTTTGGGTCCGGCCTCTGACATTTCCTGACACAATGAGTCTTAATAAATGCACAATTTATTGAGAGATTTTTGACACTGGAACTTTACAGCTGCGTTTTGTCTCTTGAATCCAGGAAGGCGGCAGCAGCAGCAAGCGCTCTAAGCAAACACTTTATTCAATCCACACAGTGAAGAAGAATAGTTACATTATGGGACGCCTTTTTTCACACCAAATGATGGTCAGTTTCAGGGTGATTCTGTAACTACGGGCTCTACTGACCACTTCATTTTCTTATATCAGTGCTGCAATACATCAGTGCATATAAATCCATGTAAACATCAGCGTTATGTGTAAATGCCTTTTGCTCTGCTAATCGCGTGCTTGATTAATGCAGTGCGAGCAGACAGCAACTCTATGATTGCACAGCAACTCTGCATTTGATGGGTGCGATAGGGCTGGAAATCTATTCCAAAAAGAATCGGCTCCTCGATTCCGAGGCATCGGAATCTGGTTGATATTTTCAGACTGTGTTTATTTCCTCTTATAAGTCTTATAAAATGACTGCATCTTGAGTCTTTTGTAGTCCGTCAGCATCTGTAAATCTGCTTCGTTTGTTCATCTGTATGAAGCAATCACACAAGCCCTTCAACACATCTGCTTTCCAGTATAGTCTGCCGGTATTTTACTTTGGATTAAATTTATAATCAATTAACATGACAAATTTGTGACAGTAAATTGGAATACAATAATAACTTCCCCGATGTTACAACACAAGTCTACAACAAGGAGACAGCAGAGTTCAATTAGCATCCTAGTTCACATCAATATATCGCTATGATAAAGTTGAAATGATCAAGGTGCTGCACTTATAACCATTTTACATTAGAATTATTTTATGAAATCAAATTCAAAGACAAAAATTTTAAATACACTTTATAAAATATATTTTTTTTTTATATTTTATTAAATAAAATCACTGTACATTATAATATAAACCTTTTTCTAAACAAGAACTCATGAGTGGTAACAGCCAATTTCAATGTAGGTAAAATGGTGCTTTTAAAATTACTTGCAGTAGTTCTTCGAAATACAGCCGCATCTACTCAAACTTCCCTCAAATTTATCTCGTGGGATTGAAGCATCGTGCTTTGGTATGTGTATATAGGCCCTGATTTAATTTTAGAATGGACCTATCAATAGTAAATGTTGTTCATGCTATTATAAATAGTGCAACAGCACTTTATAGTGAGCTGTTTATTTTATTTTGGGTTTTTTTTTCTCCCCTTTTCTCCCCAATTTGGAATGCCCAATTCCCAATGCGCTCTAAATCCTCATGGTGGCATAGTGACTCCCTTTAATCCAGGTGGCGGAGGACAAATCTCAGTTGCCTCCGCATCTGAGACTGTCAATCCGTGCATTTTATCACGTGGCTTGTTGAGCACGTTACCGCGGAAACCTAGCGCGTGTGGAGGCTTCACGCTATTCTCTGCGGCATCCACACACAACTCACCACTTGCCCCACTGAGATCGAGAACCACATTATAGCAACCACGAGGAGGTTATCCCAACGTGACCCTACCCACCCTAGCAACCGGGCCAATTGGTTGCTTAGGAAGCCTGATTGAGTCACTCAGCACTCCCTGGATTAGAACTTGCGACTCCAAGTGTGGTAGTCAGCATCTTTACTTGCTGAGCTACCCAGGCCCCATAGTGAGCTGTTTATTATGAGATTTAACTTTACCTCCCGTTTTTTTCGGAATCGAAAAAACGAGTCTGGAATCGAGTCGATTCCCAAATTTCTGGAATTGAATAGCCCTAGGGTGCGGTACGTTTTTCTTAAGGACAACAGAAAACAAACTCTGAACTGAAATAAGCATAAGACTTTTGTAAACGCAGAAATAATGTGCAATTTAACTTTGTTGTGTACAAAACTAATGATCTAAATCATTTGTCATGGTATACTGGAAACCACAGAATATATTGAATAAAGAATCCATGCAGGACTTTAAAAAGTTGTGAATAGGTGATTATGATGCATGACCTTGCTTCGGTTCATAATTCAGAATATATAATATCAATACATAATAACATAATTAAGCCTGTGAAACATTGTTTACAATGTTCACTGTAATAATTATGAGTAATGTTTTTCCAAACTTTTCTTCTAATTGTCTAATTGACTTGTCCAAATCAGTCAAGCATCCATAAATTTAACCCAGAAATGAATATTCTTTCACATTTATACTCGCTCTCGTTATTCCAAAACCATGCGACTTTCTTTCTTCTCTGGAGCCCAAAACAAGCTGCTAGGCAGAACGTTAGGGACTGACTGCCTCAGTCACCATTTACTTTCAATATATGAGAAAAAAAAAGATGCATGAAAAGTGAATGGTGACTGGGGTGAATGGTGACTGTTAGACTTCTGTCTAACATCTCCTTAATTGTATTCCATGAAAGAAAGTCATATGGGTTTAGGACATGAAGGTAAATAAATGATAACAGAATTTTCATCTTTGAAAAATCAATGTAACAGAAGGTGTCAAGAAGACTGGCATAGGCACATGATCCATGCTCGCAAGGTGTTAATAACACTAATCAGATTGGAAATAACTAGTAACTTGCTACTTGAGTATTCTTTTAAATGGACACTTTCTTACTCTTCCACTCAAGTAATTATTAACATTATTAATTTCACTCCTACTTGGGTATTTTTTTAAGTATTAGTACTTTTACTTGGGAAAGTTTTTGGCTACTCTGCCCACCTCTGAGCATATTCCCTTGAAGATCTGTCTGAGTGTACAAAACAGCCCTGAGCTCCAAAAGCCCCATAAATTTTTATGAGTACTTCGACTAATAAAAAACTTACATAGATTACAAGAGTCCAAAGGTTAACCCAAGCTATGATACAATGCTTGGTAAGATCTCTCTGAGCACTCTGGATCATTTTCTGTAAGTGTACATTTAGACATGAACAAATTTATTTTGAGCCTGAGGCTGCTATTGTCTCACATTTCACAGGCATACAGTTCAGCTTCAGATGCCATGAAAATCACCTATTCTGTCTCCATTTTATTCGTTAACATGTCCTGTTTGTAAAACAAAAGACTTTATTTTTTAAAGATTTAAAAACATATGCCTTGTGATTTAAAATGCCTTCTTGAATGCACTCTCAGTAAGTCAAGAGGTTGATTTCAACAGACTCAGATTCCAGGCATATTGCATCATACCTGCAGTATGCATTGAAGACTATGAGTCAAGGGAGTTTTTCAGGGACTAAGTACATTTCTTCTGATCTCTTGAGAAGAGAAGACAGCAATTTTGCACAGTTCATTTAAAAGCCCCTAGTTGCTATATTGTGATTCAGTGGTCACATTTTGCTCTAATAGAAGTAAAGTTTATAATTGATGGTTACGTAACAGGAGATTTTTCACCAATTCAGTTCAATCTATTCAATATTAGCACAAGCTTTGAGTATAATATCATAATCTCAACTTCATTTCAACTTTGGGATGGGCATTTCTCATCTATCCAATTAAGTAGGTAATCTTAATGTAGTAGGTAAATCATGTAAAGCAGTTGAAGAATGCCCATCCCGGTTTGAAAATGGCCACTGATTGGGAAACACCCATTTTTGTTCTGCAAAGACATGTCTCATTTTACTACACATTAAAATGATAAACTTTCTTCATGCCTAAGGCAATAAGGTCAAGTTAATAATTAACTGATTTTGTAATAATGTGTAAACAATACCGATTTGATGAGCTATATGCTTTGTGGTTCTGAATGACTGTATCTGCAGTGCTACAAGAAACAGTTTTACAGCAAGTCTGAGTACAGGTCAATTAGACTTGGAAATTATTGCAAACTTTTTTCAGACCTGTACCAGTAAAATTACTACAGTATGTCCATACCAGAACAAATCCACACAATCTCAAAATAAATCATGTATCACATATTATTTTACTCAAACAGGCTGGGGAACACATTCAGCAATGCCTTAACACTGCATATTAGCAAAACAGGCTATTTGCATGTTTAAAATACTCAAGACATGTTTTCCACTTACAGTTCCACATAATTTCAATTTTTCACAAAATGAGTTCATGGAAGGATTACATTTAATCATTTATCATATCTTTCTTTCCTGTGATGGAGCGGCCTAGACAGGGGCTACAAGAGTCCAAATTGAACAAAATCCCATATGCTGTTTATTGTGCAACCAAAATACCAATAAAAAAAAATAAAATAAATAAAAAAGATTTGGTGCATCACGCAGGACTTTTAACTATAAACAAAGCCCAAAATACATTGGGGACTCTTATTCTGAAATGTATGTGCTCCCATCTGCTCACACAAACAGATAAGGGAAACAAAATATGCACGCTTACATTCATTTACAATGTATTACAGTATAAACACTATGAAGTAAACATTGTCACATAAATAAGTATGAGCAGTCATTTATCAACAGTAGCTCATCAGCGAGTCATAAATTTACTCACTGATTGCTGACTGCTTTGAAACTACAGTAAACACTGTGTAAACACTGTATCATGAGCTCCCACATGCTTAGAGAATGTGCAACAGTGCCACGTCTTCATTTTAAAACACGTATTGCACACAGACCATGTATTTATTAAATTATATTGCAGCTTTTTGCAGTTTAAAAATCACAGTAGGCCATATCATGATTCCTGTCTTTCGGTCCCAAATTGAAAGACCTCTTATGCCTAGTGGACACTACACGACTCAAGCTCGTCTCCTTTGATGTTTTGAGTCAGCGACTGGTCTGCGACAAGAAGTCTCGGATCTCACAAGGAAACGTCTTGTTGTATGCACACTCCTGCGACAGGCCAAGACGAGTCCCAGACGCTGCGAAAGTTTTCAAAACTGCTTGATACCTAGAGGTGTGTGCACTGTCCTGACAAGTGAAAGACGGACAATGAGCCACGGTCAATGAAATATAGAGAGTGCGCAAGAGGAGGGCAAGATATAAGGAAGCGTAAGACAATAAATAATTAAAATGAAATTTTACCCACATCTCCCTATATCCTGTCTTTATTATTTTAATCTGTTTTTCTTAAATGTTTCATTTTGCTAATAGCAAAATGGGCGTGAGCCGTTCTATCATGTTTGTTGAAAGAGGAGAGCAAGATTTGGGTAGCAGGAGATAAAAAATCATTAGAAAATAAAATTAAAAAAAATCATCCACATCTCCCTAGCCACTGTCTTTATTATTTTCAGCTGTTTTTATAAATTTTTTTTCCTTTGCAAATTAGCGCATACATGTAAAACGGGAGCGAGCCGTTCTTTCATGTTTATTGAAAGAGGACAGCAAAGTATTGGGTAGAAGTAGAGAAAAATAATAATAAAATAAAACCTCACTTATATCTCCTACCTGCTGTTTTTATTAATATCAGCTGTTTTTCTTTTTTGCTTTGCAAATGGTCCCAATAAAGCACAAAAACGGGCAAGAGCCACTCTTTCATGTCTTTTGGACGTGTATCAAGAATAAACTGCGTGGGTTTGTGAATTCATTTCTTTATCTTAATTTTAAGATGCATATTTGGCGGGGGGCCTGGGTAGCTCAGCAAGTAAAGACACTGACTACCACACCTGGAGTCACAAGTTCGAATCCAGGGAGTGTTGAGTGACTCCAGTCAAGCTTCCTAAGCAAACAATTGGCCCAGTTGCTAGGGTTGGTAGAGTCATGTTGGGTTAACCTCCTCATGGTTGCTATAATGTGGTTCTCGCTCTCGGTGGGGTGCGTAATGAGTTGTGCGTGGATGCCGCGGAGAATAGCGTGAGCCTCCGCACGGGCTACATCAACGCGCTACGTCAACAACCCACGTGATGAGATACGCTGATTGACCGTCTCAGATGCAGAGGCAACTGAGATTCGTCCTCCACCACCCGGATTGAGGTGAGTCACTACGCCACCATGAGGACTTAGAGCACATTGGGAATTGGGCATTCCAAATTGGGGAGAAAAAAAAATCAGAAATTTATGAACGTACAATAGGGACACAGATATAAGCAGCAGGCACACTAGAAGCTCAGTTACAGGTACTGCACTAATATAACTCAGAATTCTGCTCTTAATGTCATTTTTGGGAATATTAAGGGAAACTTCTCTGGTTTTTAGCACTTTCTTTCTCGTCTTTTACTTTTTTACGCTTTATTATCATTCAGTAAAACACAGACCTAATGACTGATGTATGTTCTCATGAAATCAAAGACTCCCTACTCGAAATCTGAACACAAGTGGTCAAAAGAGACGACCAGGTGTAACGGTGATGTCTCGCTTGTACATTTGTGATTGGATCACCCAAAACTCATCTTAATACAAGGTGTACACATGGTCTCAGTCAGTGATGAATAGTTGTGTAGTCGATACACTACAGTCCTGAAGTGTTCGAACCAGCACGACGAAAAACCAGACTGTGAGTCGCAGGACACCGACTCCCAAGTCGTGTAGTGTACGCTTGGCTTTAAATGGTAATTAAGACTTTCATTGTATTGACCTCAAATTAAAAAGAAAAGCTGAATTTAAGATATTTTAAGGCTTGCAAATGGATTAAGAACTACATTGAATAATGAGAGTAAAAATGACAGAATGTTAATGCTTGGGTGAACTGATCCTTAACACAGTCATCATCAGAAGTGTGAAACGACTTTTTGTCATGACTTTCACTGTGCTACTGGAACAAGATCTCACTACCAACTCCATGACGCAAAGGTCAGTCAGCTGGAGTCATCTGTACTAAGAAAGAGCATGACTCATGGGGATAGCCTTTTTTTCACCCCCATCGCTCTTGGTCACCACTAAAAGAGGGGCTCATTCACCATCTCAGTATCATCACCAGCTGTGTCTGTCAAACAAACCAACAGCCCAGTGAGTCACGGGCCAGCATATATAATGCATGCATCATCAACGCATCACTGGCTCATTTGTTTATCTCCAGAAGATGCCTGGAAAACAGACAACTTGATGGCTGTCAGAACAGTGCTGCATTCAGATCTTCCACTAGAGCCCTGCTGAGGATGTAATAACTGTATCACACAAACTTTGCTGTTATAGAGGCAATGAAAGTTGGACATGTGCCAGTTGTTCACATAAAAGAAAAATGCATACAATAACTTAATCATATTTAACTCTGCATTAGAGAAGTGTCCCATTCCTGGTCCTGGAGATCCCTCAACACTACACATTTTGGATGTCTACCATATCTAACTGATTCAACTCATCAGCTTATTAGTGGAGTGCTCAAACACTGCAAAAAAAAAAAAAAAAAAAAGAATATATATGTGTGTGTGTCATGTTTTACATTAAAGAATTGAAAGATCATGCAAGATAAATTTTCTTGAGAAGGAAAATTACTAATAAGATAATTATTATCTAACCAGATAATAATTAATAAACTAAGATAACAAATAACATAATACTTACTGCAAGTCTTGTTTTCAAAGAGAATATACGCTTAAATTTATATCTATGCTTAACCCTCAGTTGCCATTGATGATGTATTTTCTTTTTTACTTTAGCAAACAATGGCAGTCAATGGGAAAATCTTAATGTTTAAGCATAATTTTCTTTTGGGTGAATTTTGTGTGACTTTGGCAAGCTGTGACATTCATTATGCATTTTTCCCCCTTAGGGGAAAACTTAGGGTTGACAACTAAAATACAGGTCAACAGGCATCACATTTGTCTTCATTTCGCCAAAATACGGGACATCCCAGCTAATATGGGAAGGTTGGCAACTCAACAGCTACAGTTTATGTGTAGCTTACCATTTTTTATAAAAAAAATAAAAAAAATAAAAATAAAAAAAAAAAGTATTACTTTAAACAAATGTTGAGATTCTGCTGCGCTCTGAGTGTTAAAACACACACACACATGCAAAAAAAAATGGTGTCATCAAACCCCCTAGTTCAGCACCAGTCATTCACGCCTCAGACTTAAATAAAGGTAATGAAAGGGGTGTGAAAATATTTAAAAGGGGGAGGGAAAGGGAGGGAGGAGGGGGTTAAGCACAGCAGTTCACTCACTCTCACTCTTGATAGAGACTGCTGAACATTAAAATGTGAGAGGAAATAAAAGAGTTTTGGGGCACTTTGCTATATATCATTCATGGGACAGAAGTATGAACGTGAGAAGAGCGAAGAAGGTAGAATAGTTTGCAAATCAAAGATTCTGATATTTTGTTAAAACTTTTGAGAATAAAGTGAAAGGAGGCATTTCCACCAAAACCAGGACTGCTTGAGACCTAATGTAAATTCATATAGATATTTATTCTTACAAGGAATTGTTTTGGTTTAATACAAGTTAAAATCTATTGACAGTTTTTGTGGCATAATGTTGATTTCCACAGAAAATAATTTTGACTTGCCCCTCTTTTTCTAAAGAAAACAATCTTGTTCAGCAAGGCTAAACGGGTCCAATATACAAAACACTAACAACACACTGTTTCAAAAACACAGCCACAATACTTAAATGTAATACGTGTTAACATGACTCCAGTGTGATAAAATTGCTTACTAATCTTGTCTGTGTAAAGTTAACCAGTATTTCAACTTTGTTGAATTGACGACGGAGCGCTGGTCAACCCTGTAGGCCTAAATCCCAGTAACTTTCACACAATGTAAAGAAAACCAAAAGAGTTGAGAGCTGACAGGACTTTGAGATTTCGGTTTTCATTCTTTGAGATTTTAGGTTTCAAGTCATCGTGGCATCCTGTCCAACTCTGGTCAAGAAACGTGCTTACTCCTGTCCGGTTTCAACTGCGGTTCATTCTGACAAGTGATTGCGACCTCACCACTATGTTCTGTGTAAAATTCCTCTCTTGTCTCTGAGCCAGAAACCGCTGTCATGTCCGAATGTGATTTTGAATTCTCAGTTGTAATATGATCTTACCACTGAGCCCCTCTCATATCTGTTCTGCCAGTGCTGTTGAAATAGGAGCCGGCCAGGAGTGAAACTGTTGCACTGTCAATTTGATAGCAACAGCGCTCAAATCAAGTATCACATGAAAGTGAAAGTCCATCCTCTAGCTAAGCACAAGCGCCAATCTTCACCATAATAGTAAACTCCAACCTAACAATTGCTCTAGACAACAACATAACAGAACATCAAACATTAACAAATCTCCTCCTATTCTCATCTTGCTCTAAAATGCATAAAATAACACTTTATTTTAACATTTGTTCACTCCATCCAGTTTCATGCAAAGCATACTGGGAAATGGAAATTCAATGCTCAGTTTCACCAATGCAACAAAAAGTATTCATGTAGTCCAAACGATGATAACCAAAAAATAACCACTTTAGGGATTTCATAAATTATCGATATATCGATTATTCATCGGCACAATATTTTATGGATATATTTTTGAGGCATCAATATATTCAAATTAGCCGACATTTAAATTAGAAGCCTTATTTGCGTGCTTTCCAACTCACTCAGTTGGCCTCTGTTTAACAGTCTGCCGTAATAGCATTTGTAAACCACATGTAGGTGATATAACATTTACTGAAGCCGGTCGCAGTCACGATCACACACACACACTCACACACACACACACACACACACACAGGACTAGTTGAAGCAGCTCAGCAGATGGCAGTCCAAAGTTACAAAGATTTTTGTACTTCAAGAATGAACAAAGTGAGTTTGCAGGTTAGCGTATAAAACTGGTGTAACAGTGCAAACTGAACAACAAGATATGGAGATGTTTATTAAGTAATTTCTCTGTACCCTTGAATAGGTCATTCATTTAAGCTGTCTAACCACAAAACGACAAACTTGTAAAAGAAAAAACATTCTGTAGGCTATCTGAAATATACATATACACAATATATCACCCAGTAATGGCTACAGTAAATACCCTTTGTCCTTTGATTGATAATTCATCAATTATTTAATGGAAAACTATGCAAGGTGAGCTTCGTGGCACTGCAGTATTTTGAAGGTGGGCATTGGTGGTGTGTGCATACTTTTGTAGAAAATAAATGTTACAAATTTTATAACGCGCCATGCCATCGGCCAGACGCGTCCAGTGTGCGACCCCCTTTAATTAACCCTGGTGCTCACTCTTTACCAAAGTTGTGTTAAGAAAAATATTTAAAAAGTTAAAGATCATTGTGCAATGAGCAGCCCAATTTTATCTGAAAAAAATAAATAAATCTTGATATATCAATATCATCTGGAAAATCTTCATATTATCTATAAGTGAAAAAGGCATTGATACCAAGCCAACTGTTAACATCTAAAAATATGTGTTTTGGGGTTTCATGACCCTTTCATTCGATGGAAAATACGTTTCTTTTTCTTACCCCAATGGGCAAAAGTTTTTTTTTTTTTCTTTAATGAAAACTTTTCATTAGTTTTCAGCATAATCCTCACTAAATTTAGTAAGATTTCTCTGCAATTTAGAACATTTTCATTTTGCTTCTCAAGTAAATGTATCTTCTTTTAAGGATGTTCAAAAGTTTAACTCAAAAACTTGAGCAAGATTCATTTATTTATTTATTTTGCAGCATGGCCTGAATTGGGTGCACTGAAAATGTGGTAACTGCAATTGTTTCCTCAAGAATCAACCCATGAAAACATTTTTTGTTGGTGTAGCCTAATTTGTCAGACGACTTACAGATTAATAAGTAACATTTTAGATTTGAATGAAACCATTAATTTAGATGTTACCACATGATTTTAGGTTACTTCAGAAAACATTTTCCTACAGTGTGTGTCAAATGAGTGAGACACAAAGTACAGTGTTAATGGCATTTCAGCACCAGCATTGGGATTTGGGAAACACTTGGGAGTTCTGCAGGCATTTGTCAGGAACTACACTTGACCAAGTAACAGACACACTCTTCTCCTTTTAAGTTTAAATAGATGAGATAATCTCCATACATGGGATGGAAACAGCCGAGCTTCTGTCTCCAAGTCAATGCATGTTGCTCAGGGACACAAGAAACAAGACGCTGTTTAACTTTATGTGTAGGATTTCTCTGTCCATCCAGCCACAGACATCTGAATAATCTGCATCTCCTTATGTTCCAGTTTAGTTTGCACCCACTATAATAATAACCCATTATCTATTTACTGCCACAAGAAACTGCACGTTTCTCACATATCAGTTAGAAATGTCATTAAAGATTCATACCTATATTTTAATACAGCCTACTTATATTTGAATGTACATCAACTACTGATCTGTTAAGCATTAATTAATATTGTTAATGAAAGTGATTACAAAATGTTACCTTGTTACTATTACTATTACAGTAAGTGGGCTCATACTGTAAATGTAAAAACAAACATTCAGTGCTGTCCATTTGTTGTGTTCATAATGTCTGTTAAATACTGTCATCTCCAGTTACGTGAAAAGCATTCCTAACGTGACAACGCCGTCAAACACAAATCAGATTCAAATTTGAAAATTGTTTCAAATTTGAAAACGCATGAAAAACAGTCAAAACGAGACTATGCAGACGCGCGCAGACATCAAAGAGTTCCCGCGAAATGCACAAATGCGCTTAACATTTGAAAATAAGCAATTCGCATGTATGTCGACCACCCAAAAACTGCATGTTTGTATACTGTACGCATTTATGAACTTATTTAGCAACGGAAATATCAACACTCAAGATAAACCTCACCGTGACTATTCAAGGGTGTCATGCAGTCTAAAGTAAAATGTGTGTGTGCATGTTCATGAATTCCTCAGTAAGTGACAGAAAGTGAGTGCAGAATAAAATGCAGAGGTCAGATTTGATATCCTCTCACCTGTGCAGAGTCGCTTTCACCTGTGCTGAAGGTGGCCATGTTGAAGTAGACGCCAAAGCAACTGTATACACACACACACACACACACACACACACACAAACACACACACACACACAAATGTCTGCCCCCATGCAGTGTGCACCATGCAACTTCCTGCTAAATCCAGCTCTGTTTCTGAAAAATATGTTTGCATGCATGCAAACACTTTTAGTAACTTTCCTAACTTGTTTCCTACTATAAGTAGTACATGCTTTCCAGGAAACTTTTGGTGGAATAAAAATAATACTTGAAAGCTGTCTTTAGTTTGCGTTATAATGCTCCTAATACCTGCTTTGCATCTTTGGAGGGCTGCCACAGGGCTTTAGAGAGCTGTACATAAACAAGAGCAATAAATACATTTTTTGGCTGGGTGATGCTCTTTAAAATACAAAATAATTATCATTGAACAACCTCATACAACAATAAACAGTTTTGTGATTGCATTGATTTTAAGCTACAATATGTTTCCCAAATTTGTGCATGTTCCATAATGCTCATGATAGTGTGTATTACATTAGGCAAGGCCTTTAAAGCATTAACATCTCAATGCATTTTTTACTAGCGTCACTGAGGAATTCATTTAGCAAGGTTGATAATAATGTGGTTCTTTAAAACAACACTAGATGGCGCCATAGTAATATATTTCAATAGGGACTTTCAGAACATTTCCTCTTTTGCTGTAATGTTAAGTGGATGCCTGTGTCAGAAATTTACTTTTACATAAAATGGACTGGTTTGATTTTGAAGGGGCATTTTTCTAAACACACACACACACACACACACACACACACACACACACACACACACACACACACACACGCACACACATTTTTATGTGATAATGTTTATAACCAGGCTTAGAATAGAATAGTACGAACTATAGCAGATGTTATATAAAGAAAAACAGAAACTGATGCAGTTTTTTCCCCAACAATCAGGGCATGTTTACCCTGAATCCCCCTTAATTTCTGACCCTACTGGAGAACTGGGGCTAGTTGTCACATGGGCTATACAATATCTCTGTAACTTGGTTTTGAGACAAAAGTCTAATTGCATGAATACTTGTTTTCCCTAGAAGTTGTTTTGTATGCTGGTTTCAATCACATAGTTCAAGATAAAACAATTTTTTTCTGAATTCTATCATCTGAACAAAAATTCACATATCGTCATATTTTTAGAATAGCCATTGGGTAAACAAGTGAACACAACAACACCACACTGGTGTACATAAGGAAAGAGTTAACTGTACAATTAAGGTAGATTTGATATCAGAGTAGGTTGTCACATGTGTTTTATATACAATGTATTAATTAAAGTTCCGTTTTTTTTTTTTTTTTTTTTTTTTTTTTTTAAATATTTAGTTTTTGCTGCAAATATTTTTGCTGTTTCATGAATTGTTTTTGGTTTTGCTTTTTTTGTTCATGATTGGTTTTTCCATACATTTGCTGAAAAGCCTATAGGCTATTTAATGGCAGGTTACTATTGTGACAACTTACCCCCTTGTAGTGTGACAGCATACCCCACAATTGTATCTTTTTTTCCTGAGCAATAACTGTTGAAATGTTCAATAACTTTTATGTAGTCAAGACTTCAAGGTAGGTACCTATGCATAAATAAAAATGTCAAAATAAACCCACCCTGAGAAATATTTTCTGCCGTAAAAAGTGTGACAACTAGCCCGTTCTCCCCATTACTTAAGTTACATTGTAAATGTATGGTTTCCTGTTTATATAATGTGATGGAAGACTATACATAAGACAGCTGTCAGCATGGTAATACAACTTAAACCAACTGTAAATAAAAGGAAATTGCAAACATTGTATGGCCCGTGCAATGTAAATACTGAGACCTCTGAGCCAATGTTAAAATTATGTAGTTTGCTAATATGTGAATTCTTCTTCAAATACCAGAGGCATGTCCCTGCAATGGAATATATTTTTGGCAGCTCAGACTTATCTCTAAAAGGTGCCAAATTGCATCTTTATATCTACAGAGCTCTAACCCATGCAAACAAAGCAACGACCATAACAGTTGTGACTGTACTTTGGAGGTTGCATTTTCACATTAAAATTAATAAATAAAAAATATTTTTACTCCACTGATGGTTAGGTTTAGGTTTGGGGTGTGGGTTAGTTTGCAAGCTTAATAAAATATGCATTCCTGTTGAATGTTTTACATCTACAACACACTTTTGGCACCTCTCTTTGGACATTTCACCCAGAAACTGGAGCTCACACATACCCATACATTCAACAACACTTTCATCTTCGGCCACTAGGTGCAGTGGTTCAAATTTCGGTAAACACAAACCAATTTCAGCAGGAGAGCTTTTAAAGGGATGGTTCACCCAGAAATGAAAATTCTCTCATTATTTACTCACTCTCACGCCATCCCAGGTGTGTATGACTTTCTTTCTTCAGCAGAACACAAACAAAGATGTTTAGAAGAATATTTTAGCTCTGTAGGTCCTTACAATGCAAGTGAATGGTGATCAGACCTTTGTAGCTTCAAAAACCATATAAAAGAAACATAAAAGTAATCCATATGACCCCAGTGGTTAAATCTTTATCTTCATAAGCGATAATATAGGTGTGGGTGAGAAACAGTCTTTTTTTTTTTACTCTAAATCTCCACTTTCACATATGCTTTCAAATGTGAAAGTGAAACTAAACAGGCACCACATATGGCTTTCAGGTGTAAAAGTGAAAGTGAAAGTGGAGATTTAGAGTAAAAAAAGGACTGTTTCTCACCAACATCTATTATATCGCTTCTGAATATACAGATTTAACCACTGGAGTCAAATGGATTACTTTTATGTTTTCTTTGTGATTTTTGTAGCTACAAAGGCCTGATCAAAAAAAAAACTCTCTTCACAACTTTTGGAAATGTGGACATTTCACCTGGAAAATGGAGTACACATGTGCCCATATGCCCAACAACACTTACCACTTTGGCCACTGGGAGCAGTGTTTTGAATTTCAGTAATACAGACCGATTTTATCTAAAAAAAATCAACCTGCTGTTTCCCATTTCACTGTGAGATCAGTCTGTGTGATGAGTCTGATTGAAAACCCTAGGAGGGCTACACTATAAATGAAGAGCTTAATTTAGCATATATGCCAGTCCAAGCAACTTCCATAAGCTCAAAATCTTCATGAGCATGATCTGTCAGTTGCATGAAATATGAAAATTGTCTAAAAACTCCAAAAATGCTTGCATTGCAAATGTCAAGTAAATCTCAACATGAACTGATTTTCAAATATCTTTTAGAAATGTATGTACTGGAGATCCATTATACTCTTTGAATTTACTTAACTCACTTAAAATTCATACATAATCTGTTTCATTATTTGTTTTATCTTACCTAGGCTGCCATTTACAGATGAAAGAATTGTGCACAATCGTGCCGTAAAGAGTCTGCCTTGAACATGTGGCTTGCATTGGCCACTGCCTAGACCAGGGAATTATGCATCCAGTATCTAGATGAGATTGCATGGAATAAAGGATAAATCTCAGGTGGTTTGTGGCGACTTGCACATCAGTCTTATGTAACGTGTATCTGGACAGATTTTGCAGGATCACAATCAAGCGTGGCTTAGCTTTTGCAAACTATTTACTCCTTAAAGACTGATCAGAGCAGTTTAGAGTCTGTTTGCGTTCCACAGGAGGAGTCTGTGTTTGGAGAAGAGATTGTATTAGTTAGTTTATGACTAACTTGACCTCTGTAACTGAGTCAAGCTTGATGTAAGTAACATTATTTCACACAAGCTTATGACACTAATAAAAATGCTATGATTTTTAATTTACAGAATAAAGCATTCAGGTGCACACTCATAGACAACAAAGGGAACATTAATGTAAAGTGTTACCTATAGATAGATAGACAGACAGACAGACAGACAGGCTCATTACACTGAAGTTTAAAAGTTAAATATGAAGTATGCAAATGTGTGTATGAATTAATTGATATATTTGTTTACCAGATAGTTGTATGAAGCAATTATTTTCTTCCTCAACCAAATCTAACTGTGCCACTGGCTAAAGACTGATTAGCACACTCATCTGCCAACTCTGTCTGCATCAACAGCTTTAATAGATTAGAAGGATTCTCACATCACTAGTCCCAGTTATCTTGATTAACAACAGGATTAGGATTTTGAAAAGAGCTCTGGTTTGTCTTGTAGCACCAAATCGTAATTATTATCAGAATTTTGGTAGTTGCACTCATAATGAGAAGCTGATTTTTTTTTAAGAAATGCATACGCAGAACAATAAGACAATGCTTTATTTGTACTGCTTCAAAAGATCTGGAGTGGAATCCATGTTTAGAATTGTTGTTAAAAGAATTTAAAACCAATTGTGCTATTTCCTTAGTGGTATTTGAAAATTTAAGACACACTTTAATATTCTCCCATCATTTACTCACTGTTATGCCATCCAAGATGTATGACTTTCTTTCTTCTGCTGAACACAAATGAAGATTTTTAGAAGAATATCTCAGATCTGTAGGTCCATACAATGCAAGTGAATAGCGGACAGAACTTTGAAGGACCAAAAAGCACATAAAGGCAGCATAAAAGTAATACATTTGACTCCAGTGGTTAAATCCATGTTTTCTGAAGCGATATGATGGGTGTGGGTGAGAAACCGATAAATATTTAAGTCCTTTTTTACTATGAATTCTCCTCCCTGGCCAGTAGGTGGCAATATGCATAAAGGATGCGAATCGCCAAAAACAAAAGAAGATGATTGTGAAAATGAAAGTGAAAGCGGAGATTTATAGTAAAAAGGACTTAAATATTGATATTTTCATATAGTATCACTTCCTAAGATATGGCTTTAACCACTGGAGTCATATGGATTACATTTATGGTGCCTTTATCTGCTTTTTGGACCTTCAAAGTTCTGGCCACTATTCACTTGTGTTCAGCAGAAGAAAGAAAGTCATACATATCTAGGATGGCATGAGGGGGAGTAAATTATGAGAGAATTTTCTTTTTGGGTGAACTATCCCTTTAAAATTTCTAAATGTTGTTGCATTAGATTAGACGTCAACCAGTATATCAGTTTTACAGATTACTCTGTGCGATTGGCAGCATGTTGCATCAGCTGTGTGGGAGACTAGGGTTCAAAGCCAGGCAGAAACCACATTTGAATATTCAAAGATAAGCATAATTTGGAGGTTTCATTTTTCCCTCTAACATTAATTTTTTACTCCAATAATGGTTAAGGTAAGGTTTGTGTTGGGGGATATAATCTATAAATATATGCTTTTCTCTTCATTGTATAACGTCCTATAAAGCTGAAAACAACTTGCTTCACTACTAGCTTTTGGCGACCTCTCCTGGACATAAATGCAGCTCACACGTGCCCATATGCCCTACAACACTTACCGCTTTGGCCACTGGGAGCAGTGTTTTGAAATTTCGCTCAACATATACCAATTTTGACGAAAGAAAAGTCGATCTACTCTTTCCGATTTCACTGTGAGATCAGGCTGCATATGATATCACCTACTTGACAAGAAGGCAAGCTAAGGCATCCCAGATCTAGAGGCCAAGTAATCTTGTTTACAGGATGTGTCCCACTCAACTTTGCCGTAATTTAGTTATTGCCGCCATACAACAAAGGCATCAGCTTTCCAGCAGTTATAAATATATCTACATCACAGACTTTATGCATGATTCACAGACACAGACTTTTGGGCATGAGACAGGGCCATCAAGAATATAATTTGATGTGGGTCTGGCTCCGCCGCCCTGGTTCATTCATAATTTGAGCTGTGTTTCTCCAAGCAAGTTAAAAGACACTGGAAATTGCAGTGATATAGAATTAGGACAGTCTGTTCCCCTTCTGGTTTCACAGGTTCAGGCTATTTTGACATACACTGGCTATGCTGTTATAAAACTGAACTAGGTTTTTGCTCACCCAATATATGCACAAGATAATATCGGAAATGAATCAATGGTAATCTTCTTATTTGGATTAAAATGATGCAGAACAGGGATGTCAGTCATTTAGCATCTAACATAAATGTAAGGGAAATTAAGTGTGTGTGCATGAGTATTTGACTGTGCTTGTAAAACAAAAGCTAAGGCAGGGGCTTCATTTCGTAACTTCTTGAAAATCTTGGTGGAAGATTAACAGCATAATGCCTGACAATAGAAAATTGGAAACACTTTAAATGAATTTTCCCTTTGTTAAAGGTTTATAAAGGGGTTCATTAATGACTAATATTACATTATAAATCAATTTATATGCTGTTATAAAAACAGAGTGACTTTCATGAAATACCTTTAAAAAGTGAGCCATTTTACCTCATGTTATAAATGCTTAATGGGTCTTGCAAAAAAAAAGAAAAAAAAAATTGACATTCTGACTTATACAAATATTGACATTTTAAATTTGGTTCAGTCCAGTTTTTACCCATTAAAACTGTGGGTAAATTTTTTTAAACATATTGACAATTTTTTATTCATAAAGGACAACTTGACTGTTGTTCTTTACTTTATTATTTAATTTTGTTTCATGAATAAAGCAAGGGTTGTAACACCAGTGACGATAACACCAATGAAAATTTCTCTTGAAAGATGAATTTCCAAAGATGGTGTCAATAGCATCATAAAACATACACCACTGACCAGACAAAAATCAATAAATCATACCATTAAATTCTTTTTTTTTATTTTCAATAAAAATCTTTCACATAAACATTAAACAACATAACACCACTAACATATTTAAATGAACCATGTGAAAAAATTACAGTTAAAATGTAAATAACGTTTTCAAGATGGTGGAAAAATCATTATATGCACATTTGCTTATGCTTGACCTAAGAAAACAAAATGAATAAAAAATAAAACACATAAATAACTGTAAATGTCATAGAAGTGATGTACCAGATGAAGGAGACAAGAGTTGTATTATCTAAAATGTGTAAAACAATATAGTCAACCCATTTCATATTGTTTAATAAATGTTAGATAACTGAATTATGCCTTTTAAATGGGGTTTCTTGACTATTTGAATTTTTAAATCTTTTTCATGACTGAAAAGTCAAGAGACATGTTTGTCACCATATTTTAATAATAACCCTGATAACACTATTATTTAACATTAATTACCTTTAGAAATGTACCTTAATGTAAAGCTGACAAAAATGTAGCATTTATTAAGGATTTGCCAACATCAGAAACCTATGTACATTAAGTTCAGTATGGTTTAATGGTCATCAGGCTTTATGAATGAGCGTGAAGACCTGAAAAGTGCATGTTTTTGCAAAGGAAAAGGACTAGCTGGGTCACCATTCAGAATATCACCATTCTTTTAACATCAACTTGACAAGAAAAGTGACAACACAAGTGGGTCAAGACATTACAGTAATTAATATAAACACAAAGCAGACGGTAGCAAAACGACATAATCCTGAGGCCTCCTTTTAACCTCACTATAATCTGTTTTTACTGTATAGTGACATAAATAATGAATTAGGGCATTTTATGTTTTGATTAATATAAGCATGAAAAAGTATATTTATTAAGCATTTATAACAAGTAGTTTAAAAAAGCTAACTATTTGGCAAGTATTGCATGAAAGTCGCCCTTTTTATCCATGTTGTTATAACCGCATATTAATGAATGATAATGCATTTGCAAATGATTTATTAATCATTAATGAACCTCTTTATAAACCCTTAACACAGGGAACATAAATTTGTTTCCGAAAAGTGTTACAGATAGATAGATAGATAGATAGATAGATAGGTAGGTAGGTAGGTAGGAAGACAGACAGACAGACAGACAGACAGATAGATAGATAAACAGACAGACAGACAGACAGGAAGGTAGACAGACAGACAGGCAGACAGACAGACAGGTTGATAGATAGATAGATAGATAGATAGATAGATAGACAGATAGATCGATAGATAGATAGACAGATGACAGACAAACAGACAGACAGACAGATAGATAGATAGATAGATAGATAACAGACGGACAGACAGACAAACAGACAGACAGATAGATAGATAGATAGATAGATAGATAGATAGGTAGATAGATAGATAGATGACAGACAGACAGACAGACAGACAGATAGATAGATGACAGACAGACAGACAGATAGATAGATAGATAGATAGATAGATAGATAGATAGATAGATAGATAGATAGATAAACAGACAGACAGACAGACAGGTAGGTAGACAGATAGATTAACAGATAGATAGATAGATAGATAGATAGATAGATAGATAGATAGATAGATAGATAGATAGATAGATAGATAGATAGATAGATGACAGACGGACAGACAGACAGACAGACAGATAGATAGATAGATAGATAGATAGATAGATAGATAGATAGATAGATAGATAGATAGATAGATAGATAGATGACAGACAGACAGACAGACAGACAGATAGATAGATGACAGACAGACAGACAGACAGACAGATAGATAGATAGATAGATAGATAGATAGATAGATAGATAGATAGATAGATAGACAAGCCAATATAAGATAAATCAGACCCTGAATGGCTCAGTCATGACAGTGAGGTGACACTTATCCTCATGCAGTCACATGTCAAGTTAACGGAGGGATTACAATTACATGCATTTAAGATGTTTTCTATTTTAAATAAACATGTTTCCCCCGTGTTTAATTGGAAGTAAGACGCTGCCAAGACGCTGGCTGATGCTCCTTTGGCTCACAGCAGAAATGAACAGAATGATTTTTTTTTTTTTTTTTTTGAATGAAATCGTACGCGCGCTATAAATAGCACCGGCTCGCTGACGTCACAATAGAAGCCGCATCCGACTCGCGACAGATGATGATTCTCTCAAAGAGCCTCGCGGTCGGGAAGGACACACTTCTTATACACATATATTGCGCTTTCTATACGCTTGAAGTTAAATAGGATTTTTTTCTTCTACAAACGGGAACGTAGTGCCGATTAGGAGATGATTTTACAGCATTTCCCCAGCAACCGACCAGCGATTGTTCTTGTATAATACCAGCAAGCTGCAGTAACTGTTTTCTGACTTGATTTCTCACAACAATAAACACACACGCACCCCAAAGACACGGTAGGTATAACTGTGTCCACTGTGTCATTGCTTTTGTTGTTGTAGTTGAACAAAGAACAGGGTGGTCTCTTCATTCAATTAATCATGCACATCGTAGGACAGTTAATCAACTTCTTTAATACAGACCATTTTGTTATTGATGTATTTGATTTATAATTGTTGATGGTTATACAATTACCTTTTTTTTTTTTTTTTTTTTTTTGCAGTTATGTCAGTATTCTAAATGCATTGTATTGAGTTAAATGCACCACACAACTACTCTCTTGTAAATAATTTTAAGAATGTTTTTCAAATGACTTCAAAATGTACTTCATGTGGTAATACAACTAAATTAACTGGTTTTATTCATGGCCAAGAAAATATTTAGAAATAGTCTATTAATATTATATTAGCCTTTTAGAAGTTAGCCTATTTAATAATCATTAATCTATATTGGGTTACACCAATAAAAGCAATTCTGAAAGGTCAGATCAGACTGAAATAATGCTTAAGGAGACAACTGCATGTATCTACCTACAGTGCGCATAAATGTAGTGTAGGTTTTCATATTAATTAAGATGACTTATATGCACTGGCATATCTTCCTCTGGGGTGCTTTTTAGTGTGTTCTGTGCCATCTTTGCAAGTTTACGACTTTAGTTATAGAAATGTTCAGCTTGTGTATTCATTCCATCTTATAATAGGTACTGTAACAGTGCTCATACATCAAAGGGTGTACAGTATTTGGGCTGATTCTAGCAAAAAATCCATTATTTGATATATTTTTAATGCAGTATCCTATGTTTAAAGTTACATTGCGAGAGACCTTGAAATAATGCCAGTCTTTCTTTTTTTATATAAAGATTTCAACATTGCATAAGATAAATGGATGTGATAATGTTGTTTACGTCAAAGACCATGTGCTTTTAGGGAGTGGAGTCCAGAGATGGTATGAATGGAGGTGTATGAATGGGTGACGTTCTGAGTTTGACATCATGTTGAATGCATGTGTTTGACTGTGGTGTTTAATTCTTAAGTTTGCATATCTGTTATGAGGTCACTGATGGACATCACTGTTGAGATGAATTTTAGACGTTATGAAATTAAAGGAACATTTCACCTCAAAATGAAATTTCTTCCATTATTTTATCACCTTAATGTAGTTCCCAATATGCTGTTGTTTTGATTCTGTGGAGCTGCTTAAAAATATTTACATGGGTTAGAAACGGCATAAGGGTGAGTAAATGATGACATAATTTTAATTTTTGGGTGAACAATTCCTTTAAAGCCATTGAGTGTCTCAAGATGACTTGTAACTGAATTCTTTATCAGAACTCACCTTCATTGCAAAGATCCATTAGGACTGTTCTGTTGGAATTTTTTATCTTTTGTAAATTTTATATTAAGTGTGTGAGGGTGTAAATTGATATTGTTAGAGATGATTTGAGATGTTTTGTACCCTTACAATTCAGTTCACTCAACATTGCATCATGCTGCATGCACATGCTCAGTCTCATCTAGCGAGCGAGCCAACATGCCGTTTTCCCGCTCCGCAGATGAGGGGCTGGCCCTCACGGCCGTGTCCGATTGGGTTTTAAAGACGGTCGGACACGGCTTCACGATTCAGTTCACACGCCGGCCACCTTGCTCCCAGTGTGATGTTAAGCTTCCCTCCCAAATTTCACTAAGTAGGGAAATTAATCATTACTTATCACATTTGAGGTGTGTATTGGATGCTATCACCGCCCTGTGTGGTCTGTGACATCCAAATTATTTTCCTTCCTCCGGGGACCAGGATGTTACTCAAAATGTTGTTTTTGTGTATTGCATTCAATAAGAACATTCTCACAAGAGAGCAAACTCATTGCATGAGTTGTGCACACATTCTGCTACACGCTCCAATATGGAATACCAAAAAGGTCATATTTCACCAATGATGTCCTATCATCCACAGATCTCCTCACAGAAAGCACAATAGGAATTGTTTAAAACTGCAATGCTACACGCTCCAATATGGAACGCCAGAAGGGTCATATTTCATGGTGTCCTGTCATCCACAGTCCCATTATAAATGGGGTGTGATGATGCGGTGTGTAGAAAATTCACAATCTGCTCACAGAAAATGTGATAGAGATTTTTTAGAACTGTAATACCCTATGGTCTGTCCCTATCTCCTCGCACGTTCACAAAGTGCATCAATGCGGCACTCGCACCTCTGAAACTGAGCAGCGTGCACATTTTGAACTACGTCGACGATTGGCTATTACTGGCCCAATCAGAGGCCCTGTTATGCCAGCACAGGGACTTATTGCTCCAACATCTGAACAGCCTGGGCCTCAATGTCAACTGGGCAAAGAGCACACTATCCCCCAGCCAACAATTCTTCTTTTTGGGAGTCCAACACTTCCACTGAAGCTGTTTCAAAAAGCATTGGGGTTTATGGCGGCCACATCCGCCATCATTCCATTAGGTCTTTTACACATGAGACCTCTTCAGTGCCATGGCATGCCTGGCACCCAGGACGCATGAGCATTGCTATATCTCGCCGCCTTCTAGCTGCTATAGTACCTTGGACAGCTCCTGCTTTCTACCAGCAAGGTGTCATGCTGGGGCAGTTTTTCAGGTGGAAAGTGATGACTACGGACGGTTCCAACACAGGTTGGGGTGCATTGTGCGATGGACGCCCGGCAAGGAGGGTGTGGCACATCCACTGCCTGGAGCTGTTGGCTGTTTTCTTAGGCTTTTCAATTTGAAATAGCAAATTATCATATTCTGATTCGCTCTGACAACACGACATACATAAACCGCCAAGGCAGAATTCGTTCCCTACTAATGATGAGACTGACGCATCGCCTCCTCCTGTGGAGTGAGTGCCATCTCCTCTCCCTGCGGGCAACATACTGTATGTCCCAGGCCATCTGAATTACAGTGCGACCCTGTTGTCACATCAAGGAACGATGCTGAGCGAATCGAGAATTCATCCTCAGACTGTCCTGAGGATTTGGCTGGTACTCCAAGTCCCAAGCACCACTAGGAGTGGATGCAATGGCCCACAAATGGCCTGCGAAACACAAATACATGTTTTCCCCGGTGTGCCTCCTTCACTCTGTCATATACAGTGTCAGAGAGGACAAGGAAACGATTATATTGGTTGCGCTGAAGTGGCCCAATTAGTCCTGGTTTCCAGAAACGATAGAGATATTGGGCAGCTCTCCATGGGAAATACCGCTGAGGAGGGATCTCCTCTCTCAAGCGCAAGGCACAATCTGGCATTCCCAGTCCAATCTGTGGAACCTGAATGTGTGGCCCCTGGACGGAGTGCGCTAAACATCCCAGAACTGACCCAGTCAGTTATGAATACCATTTTACAGGCTAAAGCGCCTTCTACGAGATGCCTTTATGCACTGAAATGGAATGTGTTCACTAATTGGTGCTTTTCACACAGCAAAGACCTAGTGAACTGCCCCATACTTGAAATTTTTACATTTCTTCAAGAGCGATCGGATGCAGGGCTCACTCCGTCAACGCTCAAAGTTTATGTAGCGAGTATCTTACATTTACATTTATGCATTTGGCAGACGCTATTATCAAAAGCGACTTACAGTGCACTTATTACAGGGACAGTCCCTCCGGAGCAACCTGGAGTTAAGTGTCTTGCTCAAGGACACAAAGGTGGTGGCTGTGGGGATCGAACCAGCAACCTTCTGATTACAAGTTATGTGCTTTAGCCCACTACGCCACCACCACTCTGCATATTACGCACCTGAAGCTGAGCGCACCCACCAGTTCAGACTGTCTGACCAGCTCTTTGTGTGCTGTGGAATGAAACAAAAGGAATGTCCATCTCCAAGCAAAGACTTCCTCACTGGATCGTTGATGCGATCACCCTGACTTAGGAGTTGCAGGGTGCGAATTGCCCAACTGGCTCACCATGAGGGTTATTCACTTGCAGAATACTCATGTCAGTCCCCATCTCGCAGGACTGCAGAATCATGTTCTTTTGAGCATTATGCTTCGGTATCCCTCTCTGGGAGGGTTATGTCATGTAGTGTGGCGTGATGGGACTCGTTTTCCCATATATGTCAGCATGACGCAATGTTGAGTGAACTGAATCGTAAGGAAACGTCTCGGTTACATATGTAACCTCGGTTCCCTGAGATGAAGAGTTTTTTGAGATGTGAGTGATGCACTCTTTCTCCCTTAGTCAGAAAATTCTGAGGAATGGTGTTTGTGCACATGCTTAAATACCAGACAGCTTTGCGTCTAAAAGGGAGGGGCTTAAACACCATAGCCAATTTTAGGATTGCCGTTATTGTAGAAGGGTTTCAACTAGGTCGTCGGAAAAGTATATCCCATATGTGTCAGCATGACTCTCATTCCCTTCATCCCAGGGAACTGAGGTTACATATGTAACCGTGACGTTTTCTTTCTTTATCTCTTTCCAAATTCTTTGTCTGTTTTTCTCTCTCACAGGAGCGTTGTGTACTAATTGGAGTGAATAAAGGCGGCATCAAAAAATTTTTATTATACTGTGTAATTAGACATGTGTTTCCCTCAGAGTTAATGTTTGAAAAATTATTTTATGGTTATAATATGAAAGACCCCATGAAATGACTTTAAAAGCACAGTTCCCTATCTGTCACTCACTCGACAAGTGCATGAAGAGCTGACAAGGTCGCGGGAGGCATTTTTTACTGCCCGGTCCCGATCTTTTCAGCTTCCCCGCCCTCACTACCCTTGATGGTGGGGCGGCCAAGGACTATTTGGCAATACCCCGGTGGATAAAGGCGCTCGTGGTGCACCTATGCCCGCAGAGTACTGCCACCTGGTGTGGGTGCCCAGTGCCCCCATCCAAGGCCTGTAGGTTTACGTCGTCTCTGACGGCCAAGGCCTACAGTGCCGCTGGACAAGCCGCCTCCGCCCTGGACGCCATGGCTCTCCTGCAAGTCCGCCAAGGTGCTAAAGGAAATGCACAAGGGCAGTTCCGCCCCAGGATTGATGTAGGAACTGCGATCGCGACTGACCTCGCTCTCCGAGCGACGGAGGTCACGGCGCGGTCTTTCGGGCGGACGATGGCCACACTAGTGGTCCAGGAGCGCCACCTTTGGCTCAACCTGGTCGAGATGGGTGAGGCCGACAAGACATGATTCCTTGCTGCCCCCATTTCCCAGGCGGGTCCTATTCGGACTTTGCCCAGCAGTTCTCGATGGTAGAGCAGTAGATGGATGCTAGCTGGCATATCCTGCCCCGGCGCGGATCAAGTTCCCGCACCCCATCCACTCATCACCAAGGGCGTTACCCTGCGGTGACTGCACCGGCTCCGCTGCAGCCCGCCCCTTCGGCCCGGCCCCGGCGTGGAGCCCAGACGCCACCCGTCTCGCGACCACCCAGAACCCGTGAAAGGCTTCAAAGCGCCCTTGAGACGGGTCACCCAGGGACAACGAAACCCGCTGCTCTGGAGCTGGTAAGCAGATCTTCATCTTTTTGTTACCTTTTGCATTTAATTGCGTTGCATGCCCAAGTGGCTGCAGTACTCAAAAGCTCATCAAGAGCGGTTTCCTTGTTCCCTGGGTCACATATCAGGTGTGTACGGCCGTCATCACGACCACCGTCCACCACTCAATTTGGCAGGTTTTGCGCTCCAGCGGCGGTCTCCCACCCCTGAGCGCCCAGCTGTGGCACAAATCCACCCCCGATGTGACAGTCTCCACGGGTCACGAGGACAGGCCTCTTCCTCCCCCGTCCCAGGCTGTTCCGGGGGTGGTCACAAGGAGCCAGGTAAGTACTTCGATGTCCTTAGACTCAGCATGGCCACGACATGGTGTGGCACCTCGAGCTCCATCCCGCCGCGAGGCCCCACCTGCCGGTACGTCTGATGATGTTGTCCCTTTTGGTCCCCCTTGCGCGGAACTTGGACGCATGGCTTGTGCTTTCCAATCCGTCACGAGGGCTGGTCCGGACCGTCTGACTCGGCTGTGCGATTCACTTCGCCGGGCATCCGCCCAGGTTCAGCGGTGTCCACTTCACCTTGGTGAAAGACGAAAACGCTGCTACCTTGCATGGAGATTGCTACCCTCCTACGGAAGGGCGCGATAGAACCTGTCCCTCCAGCCGAGATGAAGAAGGGGTTTTTCAGCCCCTACTTCATCGTACCGAAAAAAGGCGGTGGGCTGAGGTGAGTTCTGAACTAGGCTTTACACAGACTCCCGTTCAAGATCCTGATGCAAAAACGCATTCTGGCGAGCGTCCGGCATCAAGATTGGTTTGCGGCGGTAGACCTGAAGGATGCGTACTTCCACGCCTCGATCCTTCCTCGACACAGACCCTTCCTGCGGTTCGCGTTCGAGGGTCAGGTGTATCAGTACAAAGTCCTCGCTTTCGGCCTGTCCCTGTCCCCTTGCGTCTTTACGAAGGTCACAGAGGCTGCCCTTGCCCCGTTAAGGGAGGTGGGCATTCGCGTTCTCAACTATCTCGATGACTGGCTAATCCTAGCTCACTCTCGAGACGTGTTGTGCGCACACAGGGACCTGGTGCTCTCACACCTCAGCCGACTAGGGCATCGGATCAACTGGGAAAAGAGCAAGCTCCTCCCGGTTCAAAGCATCTCTTTTCTCGGTTTGGAGTTGGACTCAGTCACCTTGACGGCACGCCTTACGAACGAGCGCACCCAGTCGGTGTTGGCCTGTTTGAAGGCATTCAAACAGGGAACAGCGGTTCCACTGAAACTTTTTCAGAGGCTCCTGGGGCATATGGCATCCTCGGCGGTGGCCACCCCGCTCGGGTTGATGCGTATGAGGCCGCTTCAGCACTGGCTCCAGACTCGAGTTCCGAGACGGACATGGCACCACGGGACACACCGCGTGGCCATTACGTTGGTCTGTCACCGTCTTTTCAGCCCTTGGACCGACCTCTCATTCCTACGGGCAGGTGTTCCTCTAGAACTGGTCCCCAGGTGCGTCGTGGTCACGACAGACGCCTCCAAAACGAGCTGGGGCGCTGTATGCAACGGGCATGCAGCCGCCGGCCTCTGGACAGGTCCGCGACTGCATTGGCACATCAACTGCCTCGAGTTGTTGGCAATTCTGCTCGCCCTGCGGAGGTTTCGGCCGTTGATCCAGGGCAAGCACGTGTTAGTTCAGACAGACAACACGACAATGGTAGCATATGTCAGCCGCCAAGGTGGTTTGCGCTCTCATTGTATGTCACAACTCGCCCGCCGTCTCCTCCTCGCACCAAGTCGCTGCAAGCCACTCACATCCCGGGCAACCTCAACACTACGGCGGATGCGCCCTGGCATTCGCAAATATGCGTTTCCCCCAGTGAGCCTGCTTGCACAGACCCTGTGCAAAGTCAGGGAGGACGAGGATCAGGTCGTCCTGGTAGCACCCTACTGGCCCGCCCAGACGTGGCGCTCGGACCTCACGCTCCTCGCGACAGCTCCCCCGGGCAAATTCCCCTGAGGAAGGACCTTCTTTCTCAGGGAAGGGGCACCATCCGGCACCCGCGCCCATACCTCTGGAGTCTCCATGTCTGGCCCCTGGATGGGACGCGGAAGACCTAAGCTGACTCCCACCAGCGATGGTAAGCACGATCACTCAGGCTAGGGCTCCCTCAACGAGGCGCCTGTATGCCTTTAAGTGGCGTCTGTTCGCTAAGTGGTGTTCTTCCCATCGGGAACACCCCCAGAGATGTGCAGTCGGATCAGTGCTTTCCTTCCTGCAAGAGAGGTTGGAAGGGAGGCTGTCTCCTTCCACCTTAAAGGTGTATGTTGCTGCAATAGCAGCACACCATGACGCAGTCGACGGTAAGTCCTTAGGGAAGCATGACCTGATCATCAGGTTCCTAAGAGGCACCAAAAGGCTGAATCCCTCCGGGCCGCACCTCATTCCCTCATCGGACCTCTGTAGTTCTTCAGGGTCTACAGAGAGTCCCCTTTGAGCCTTTGCAGTCAGCCGAGCTTAAGGCACTCTCCTTGAAAACTGCCCTCCTGACTGCGCTCACTTCCATCAAGAGGGTAGGTGACCTGCAAGCGTTCTCTGTCAGCGAAACATGCCTGGAGTTCGGTCCAGGTTATTCTCACGTGATCCTGAGACCCTGACCGGGCTATGTGCCCAAGGTTCCCACCATCCCTTTAGGGACTAGGTGGTGAAACTGCAAGCGCTGCCCCAGGAGGAGGCAGACCCAGCCCTGTCGTCGCTGTGTCTGGTGCACGCTTTACGCATCTATTTGGATCGCACGCAGAGCTTTAGAATCTCTGAGCAGCTCTTTGTCTGCTTTGGTGCACAGCGGAAAGGAAGCGCTGTCTCCAAGCAGAGGATCGCCCACTGGCTCATTGACGCCATAACTATGGCATATCTTGCCCAAAACATGCCGCCCCCGGCAGGGCTACGAGCCCATTCTACCCGTGGTGTAGCGGCTTCTTGGGCCCTGGCCAGAGGTGCCTCTCTAACAGACATTTGCAGAGCAGCGGGCTGGGCAACACCCAACACCTTTGCAAGGTTCTACAACCTCCGGGTGGAACCGGTTTCGTCCCAGGTTGTGGCACGCAATACAAGCGGATAAGCCCGGGATAGCCGGCCGGGTGTATCGCTTGCAAATAGCGCCTTCCACCTCCTTTTGAGCTGAAGACATGCGCCGTTAATTCCCAGTAGTGTTCACAAAATTTGTTCCCTGGTTGACTTCCTCCGAGCCCTGTGGCAGTCGAGTTTTCGGAGAGACTCGCTGCTGGCCCAGTACACGCGCTAACTAAGAGCCCGATTCTGGGGTAGGTTCTCCGCATGTGGCGGTTCCCTGTAAGGCTAACCCCATGCGATCTATATCTTCCGCTAATTCGTTTCCCTGCTGGCAAACTGCGTCTTCCTTGGGCAGAGCCCCTCTGCCCCAGTCTCCATGTTTGTAGTAACTCCTCCCCCACTGGGCAGGATCAACCTTGAAGGCTCTCCACATGGTTGGAAAGACCATGTGACGTATTATTCCACTTAAATATCCCCCCTCTCTTGGGGCGAGGTGTGGTCTCCGCGGTGTCCTCCCCTTGGGGGGACACCCCCTGACTAGACCTGGCGCCCAGTCAGATAATCCTCCTTCTTTTTTAGGGAGTGGAAAAAGAGAAGGGGGAAAAGAGGCCATGACTGGGTTAAGCCTGTCTCTATCTTTGGGTAGTCGACTTGTCCCCAAAAAGGGCCGTTCGACACTCATAACTGTGTCGGGGGAGGTTACATGTCGACCTGGTTATGAGGCACACAGCAAGTCTGCCCACCACACACCGCCAGTTCACGTAACACAATTCAGCCTTGTGGCGTTTTGTACAGGGACCCCTAGTGTCACTACATCGACACCAACGTCAAGTGAGTGACAGATAGGGAACGTCATGGTTACTGGTGTAACCTCCGTTCCCTGATGGAGGGAACGAGACGTTGGTGTCGATGTAGTGACACTAGGGGTCACTCTTGGGAGCCCGAGACACCTCTGGTCTTTGATAAAAGGCCAATGAAAAACATCAGTAACCATGACGTTTTCTGTCCTGTGTTATGGTTTTCCTATAGAAACATGAAGTTTGGGAAGGACATTTTTTTAAATTACCAGCAGGATTCAGTTTACATCACAACCTTGAACTGTGATTTGCTTGCTATTGCTAGTCAGCAGTGTCAGGTGTAATCTGATTACAAATAGTTAGTTACTGTAATCAAATTACTTTTAAAATCAAAAGTAGTGTAAAAATTTTAATTTTAATTATTGTAATCAGATTACATATGCTCAATCAAGTTGATTACTTTTAAATTATTTAAAAATATATTTATTTAGAATACATTTAAAACATGAAATGTGTTCATATGTACATCTGTCTGAGTTTTTGTGACAGCTGAAGGTACAACAATGAACAAGGAGGAAATACAGACATTATTTTGAATTCGTTGATTAAAAAATTTAACTACGCCCCTGAGTGCAAGATATCCTCAGCATGTCATCATCAACAAATTAACCAATTTATATTTTAAAGTTTTAATTTACAAATGTCTCTATATTTGTGCAAGTCATACATACAGCTTTCGACAAGAAAATCATATGGGTTGGTTTTTGTCCAGCTCAGCAAAAACAAGATACAGCTAAAATAATATAAATCCTGTATTATTGTGTATTGAGGTTTCATTGACCCACAGCAAGGTCAGTGTCATTTTAGTTTCTGTATTAATAGACCTGAAATTAAACACCTTCTTTAGTCAATATGTACATCCTCCTTTGAGTTCTTTTATAATAAGCGTCTCATATTAATGTGACTCATCTTGTGTAGGGTGCTCAAGTTTAGTATGGACTACGAAAGACCCAATGTAGAGACCATCAAGTGTGTTGTTGTTGGAGACAATGCTGTGGGAAAGACTCGCCTAATTTGTGCCCGGGCCTGCAACACCACTCTGAACCAATACCAGCTGCTGGCCACCCATGTACCCACCGTCTGGGCTATTGACCAGTACAGAGTCTGTCAAGAGGTAAATCTTTACTCAGTTATGTTTTCCATACTGTTATATAGGGATGGGCGAATCGATCTTGAAATATCGATACTTCAAAAACTGATGCTTCAAATCCATCCTAAGTGCTTTTATTAAGACTTTATAATTAATTTAACAAGAAAATGATTGTATATCATAAGTTTAAAGGAAAAAGAAGGTTGTGCATTTGTGTAGTTGTGTATGAGAGGAACTTTTAATTCTGACTTTTTAAAGTTCAAGGGATAGTTCACACAAAATGAAAGTTCTGTCATCATTTACTCAATCTCATGTTGTTTCAAACCCATTTTACTTTCTTTCTTCTGTGGAAAGCAAAAGATGTTAGGCAGAATAACAGCCACAGTCAACATTTACTCTAATTGTATGGAAAAAAGATGGTGACTGAGGCTAATATTCTGCCTAACATCTCAATATTTTTTTTTTACTCAATATCATTCAGCAGTTTATTTCAATTTTATCATCAAAACTGTTTACATTAATTAATTAAAACTTTAATCAAATTAAAGTATACAATTGACTTTCAACATAATATTGTATTTTTTTTTTTTTTTTTTTTATCAAATTAAGTGCTTATATACAGAACCTCACAGCACAATCCTAAATACAACATTAGAGTTATTTTTGTCAAATAAAGTGCTGGATAATAGAGCATCACAGATGTGAGATATTGCTTAAATATAATACAGTACTATTATTAGTAGTAGTAGTAGTAGTAGTAGTAGAACAGTGAATATTACATAACCATGGAAGAAAGAACGTCACAAGTGTTTTGAGCAACATTTTGGGTAAACTACATATTTAAATGGCTGTAATTAACCATTTTATTCTCAGAAATCCCAAATAAAACTTTCCATTTAATTGAGGTATCCATATTGAAATTGATGATATTAGCCTTGATAGTACTTGATAGTACCTTGATAGTATTGTATCGAAAAGAGAACAAGTGATCCCTACCATTATCACGACATTGTGTCTGGCTCCATGAAAGCATGCTACCCAGATTTGCTTCAGTCAAGATTCATTTAAATTTTAGATGGGTGTAAATTCCACTTTAAAAGCGGAATAAATTCTATGACTTTTTGCAGGTTTTAGAACGTTCCAGAGATGTCGTGGATGATGTAAGCGTGTCCCTCCGGCTGTGGGACACTTTTGGAGACCATCACAAAGACAGACGCTTTGCCTACGGGAGGTAGGAAGAGAGACTGTTTGATTTTTCCAGTTCCTGTGGTGTGGAACTATCTTAAAGGAATTATTAAATTATTTCATTTTTAGCTTAATTTAGCTTAAATAAGTCTGTCATTATTTACTCACCCTCATGTCATTCCAAACCCTACGTGGAACACAAAAGGTGAAACGTCAAAGAATGTGCTATCCGCTCTTTTTTATATACTGAAAATGAATGGGAACTGTGCAGCAAAATGACAAAAAAAGACAAATTGACTATCTACCTATCATCTATCTATCTATCTATCTATCTATCTATCTATCTATCTCTCTCTCTCTCTCTCTCTCTCTCTCTCTCTCTATATATATATATATATATATATATATATATGTATGTATGTATGTATGTATGTTCAGTATATATATTAGTATATATTAGTGCTGTCAGTCGAAGAAAATGTTTAACCATGATTAATCGCAGATTTTGAAAGTGCTGAAATTGTACTCTAAATATACTTATTTTCCAGTCAAAATGCATTTATTTTCTCCTTAGGAAAGAAAACAAAACAATATTTAACAATATAATACTTTATTAATATTTTCCAAACAAAGCCTTCCACAGTATAAAGACAGAAATGCACTAAAATAGCACCAATTCAAGTAACATTAAACATTTTCCAAAGTCTATATGAGGAGTTTGACTAATTGAAAGAACTAGTCCCCACATAGGTTGCATATCCATTGCAATGGACATTAAATGTCTTAAACACTCATCATCCACAATATTAATCAGCTGGCAGACTGTGGCTATCGGCTTTGTTACAGCAATTGTGAAGCCGCATTCATGATTCGCGTCAGGGCGTCAGAGTGAGCGTCAAGCGCCAAATGAAAAGCGCTTGCGGACAAAAACGTCTCATTATGCTTTTTTGTGAGAGTTAAGACTTGGTGTGCTTCTGTGGTTATTAAAATGTGCCTTACTTACGTTTAAATATAATTGATTTCTGTGACAAGTTCCATCTAGGCTTGTTTAGTACAACAAATAGCTGGTTTATGCTATATTAACAGTAAATGTATTAATTACGACTAAGAAAAATTTACGCGTTAGACTTTTTTAATCGCATGTATTAACGCGTTAATTTTGACAGTTCTAATACAATATATACATTATATTAATAATGACCACCCTCTTTCATTGTATGGCAAAGAGCAGCATTAACATCCCTGACGAAAAGACCATCATTAAACTATCTTAACCAGTTTCATCAGAAAGACCATGCTTCATCAGCTAGGTTTTGCTTGTAAAAAACAGGATATGCTGGTCTACCAGCTTGACCAGCACCAAACCAGCAGTAACCAGCATAGACCAGCCTAGGCCATTATGGTATTTGTATGCTTGTTAAGCTGGTCGTTTAAGCAGGGATTCTCCTAAACAACTCCTTTTGTGTTCCACTGAAGAAAGAAAATCAGTTTGGAATGAGGCCGAGTAAAAGATGACAGAATTTTCATGTTTAAGTGAACTCTTCCTTGAATTCCTTTATAAATAAAATGTAGTGTATTAGGATGCATTAAATTCATAGATTTGTTACGACAATCTGTGTGATTAAAATATTAGACTAGGATGTTCAAAATTACATTCCCTATCTGTCACTCACTCGAAGTTGTGTCGATGTAGTGACACTAGGTGTCACTCTTGGGAGCCCGAAACACCTCTGGTCTTTGATAAAAGGCCAATGAAAATTGGCGAGTGGTATTTGCATACCACTCCCCCGGACATACAGGGCTTCGGGTCAACTGGGAAAAGAGCATGCTCCTCCCGGTTCAGAGCATCTCAACTTGGAGTTGGACTCCACTGAAACTGTTTCAGAGGCTCCTGGGGCATATGGCATCCTATGCGGTGGCCACTCCACTCGGGTTGATGCATATGAGACCGCTTCAGCACTGGCTGCAGACTTGAGTCCCAAGATGGGCATGGCGCCATGGGACACATCGCGTCGCCATCACGCCGATCTGTCACAGCCTCTTCAGCCCTTGGACCGACCTCACGTTTCTATGGGCAGGCGTTCCCCTAGAGCAGGTCTCCAGGCACGTCGTGGTTACGCTAATTTGTTTCCCTGTTGGTAAACTGTGTCTTCGGGCCCCAGTCACCATGTCTGTAGAAACTCCTCCCCCATAGGGTAGGACCTACTATGGGACTACTCCACATGACATACTTCCGACAAAGTTTGGCAAGACCACGTGACGTATTTCCACTCAAAATACCCCCCCTTTCTGGGCGGGGTGTGGTCTCCGCTGTGTCTTCCCCTTGGGAGGGACACCCCCCGACGTAGACCTGGTGGCCCCAGTCAGTTATTTCCTTTTTTTGGGGGGGGAGAGAAAGAAAAAAAAGAGGATAAGAGGCCATGACTGGGCTAGCCTGTGTCTATCTTTTGGGCAGTCGACTTGTCCCCGAAGGGCCCTTCAACACTCATAACAGCATTGGGGGAGGTTACGTGTTGGCCTGGTGCGCTGGCTACGAGGCACACAGTGGTCTGCCCGTCACACACCGCCAGTTCACGTAACACAGTTCAGCTAGTTGCGGCGTTTCTTATAGGGACCCCTAGTGTCACTACATCGACACAACGTCGAGTGAGTGACAGATAGGGAACATCCTGGTTACTTGCGTAACCTCCGTTCCCTGATGGAGGGAACGAGACGTTGTGTCCTTCCTGCCACAACACTGAACAACCCGCTGAAATGGCCGGGACCTTGTATCGGCTCCTCAGCACAAAACCTGAATGAGTGGTTGCATACCAGCTCCTTTTATACCCGTATGTCTGGGGGAGTGGTAAGCAAATACCACTCGCCAATTTTCATTGGCCTTTTATCAAAGACCAGAGGTGTTTCGGGCTCCCAAGAGTGACCCCTAGTGTCACTACATCGACACAACGTCTCGTTCCCTCCATCAGGGAACGGAGGTTACGCAAGTAACCATGACGTTATATCAGTGCATACATGAGAAAATTTCAGTGCTATATGGTTAATTCATATCTTGTACAAATCACTGGTGAAATTCTAAATTGCTTCTTCAGTGCACTACTGACACTTTACTAAACAGAAAGACAGGAAGCATCGTGCCATCAGATGCTTTCATCATTTGCTCTGACATCAGACACTGAGCTATTTGCAACTGAATGCGTGCAGAACATGACAGCTGAGCACTGTTATGTTAACTCATGGCCATTTTTGTCAAGCACTCGTTTAATGAGCTCTTGCTTTCATCACATTCACTGCTTCATGCTTTCTTTTTTGTCATTTTCAGAACTGAATAAAAGTTTGTATAGGATGTTATTGTGGTAGAAATAGCATGCAGCATTCATTTACATGTTATTGTTATATCATTTTCTGATCATGTGACATTCAAAGGTGATGCATTTTTTCCTGTTACAATACTTTCTCCTAACACAGCTTAATATACAGAGACTGTAAGTAAGTTTATAAGTAAGCGACTCGTCCAGCCCAACAAAGCAATATTAGCTCAACCAGTGGTGTAAGTTTGGGGCAAGACTATCTGTTTGGCCAACCAATGAAAGACAGGGGATTGTTCAAGAAACCTATTTGAAAACAGTTATTATTATTGCAATTCTGTTTGGTGATGCTAGTGGTGCAGACATTACACAGGATGCTTTTAACTGTTAATAAAGCAATACTGTTTTTAGATAATATTAATTGTTACAGGCCAATTTTTATGTATAGGGTTCACAATCCACTACGTTGTAGCTTTGTGTTATCAATCATGCATAATTTGTGTCAAACATAATTTTTTCAGCAGCATTTTTTAAGAAATGTAATTTTTGACAATAATAATAATTAAAAAAAAAAACATTCAGAATCTCTTGTAGAAAGGATGATATTCTTTGAGTGTGGTTGTTATGTTATTTTGAAGTGTTTAAAGTCAACATGAAATTGACCCTGTTTACTTTCTTAACTCTCAAAAACCCATCGTTTGCTTGAATTAAATAATATCTGATCACAATGGAGCTTATTCAGTAAATCATATTTAAACTATTCCATATGATTTTCAGTTAATTTTGTGCTGTTTTGTCATTTGTTTTATGGTATTCATGGTATATTAAATATACTACATTACATTCGTTATTTTTCACACACTTTTGTGTGTTGAATTGATTCACAAATTCCACTTACCATTTAAAAAACAGTAGTGAACTTTTGCAACCCTAAATGCCCAGTGCAGTTTTGCAGTGTTTTTCCAAACACTTTAAAGGAGTTTTTTTTATTTTTTTTATTATCAATGCTTGGGTCTCTACATCTTGTGCAGGATTCATCACTGCATGTTATTCCCAAGGATTTTTTTTTTTTTTGTCTTCGTTATCTATCTACAAATATACATAACAACAGCAAACAACATATTCTACCTCTGAAACGTTTTTCAATTTCGGCTAATGTCCTCTTTTTTTCAACCCCTCCCATAACTCCCCCCTGGCTCAAATGTGTTATGTAAAAGCCACAATTCATGATCCATCCAATTCTCAATGGATAAAATCAAGCTTTTTTTTCTCATTAAATATTCTGTTTCTCTTCGAAATACATTATTATACAGAAGTAAAATGGGTTGTGAGTTCTGTTTCATGTTGGCTTGAACAGATGGTGCTTAACAACATGGGTGACCTGATTCTTGCCTCTGACAGTCAGAAAGGAGACTTGAGTTGCAAGTGTAAGAAGAAAAGATTTGCAGTATTTATATACTTTGCATTAGTATAAATCATGTGTTCATATTAATACAAAATAAATTTGATCTGAATTCTTCTGACTTGGATGTATGTATGTAATTTGCTGGTAGAACTCATTATAGAAACAAAATGGTAAAAGTAAGCCATAAAAAACTAAACTCTCTAAATATTAAAAGGAAACAGCAGGTAAAGTGTTTTTTACCCTTTCTGCTAATTCTGGGTAATTTTGTTTTTTTATAGATAGATAGATGTGTGAGAAAGTCGTGCCAAAAGGTGTGATTGGAACAAAAGGGAAGAAGGAACAATGTATATTGGATTATTTCTGAAAAATATTTTCACCACAAACACAAAGTAATTTACACTTTTGTAATAGAAAATTTTTAGACATACGGACAGATTCTATGTGGTCAATCCGTTATTCTGCTCATAACACTCTTACTTTGCTTGCAATGTTTTTGGCAATATTTAGGTGAAAAAGCAGAGCCAAAATCCGAAAAATACAGATTCATAACACATGATTTACACATATGTAAAGCATTAAATACTGCTAAAATATGCTTGCAACTCTAACTCAAATCTCACTCTGTGCATACAAATCTTTTTGCCATTAAATTATCTTCATAATAAACCTAAGTATGTCTGCATATTTACCCTAGCTAAAGAATACTAGAGAATATTTTGTGATTTACTTTGCTGGACAGCACTAAACCTAGAGCTATATACATTGTAGACTACTCCAATCAGACACACCTGACTTGTTTCCCAGAGCGCAAGCCATACTCTCTGTCTTTCGGCCAGTCATATCAATAGAATTGTATTTTTAGTCTACCCTGCTTTATTGCATCCCAAAAATAAAACAAAGGCACTGAGGCCTAGAGCCATAAAGCTCTGCTTGGTCTCAAAAAATGACCTCTAGATGTTCACTAGACTTCTCACCTCTACAAAGACAGACCAAAGCGATACACATCGTAAGGCTTAAGGTCTTTGAACACCAGAGTTGACGCGATAATGCGAAACGAATCGCCGACTAATGGCCCTTTCACATGAAAAGAGGCTGATGATTGCCATTAACACATGCATGCCTTTACAAAAAATGCCGCTAATCAACAAGCATTTTTACCCCAGGCAGGTGGCACAAAGCGAATTTCAGCTTGTCTGCCCACAGGCGAGCAAATAATTTATCTGATGAGAAGATCAGTAAAAAAAAATACAGATTTCTCTACAAGCTGCAGCAGCGATGACGACTTTGTAGTAAAAGACTTTCTCTTTGTAGAGAAAGAAAACATTCTAGACACTTCACAAACTATTGTAGTTCACCTGCTGAACAAGTTGACTGACAGTATTATCATGTATACACCATAATCTTAGGGGTGATTAGAAAAGAATCGAGTTAAAACATGTTATCAATTGGAACAAAACTTAAAAGCCTTTATTTATTTTATTCACACATTATACATACATTTTTTGCATATATACAGTGAAATTTGCCAGCTAAGCTGGGGTCAGAGTGCAGGGTCAGCCATGATACAGTGCCCCCGGAGCACATAGGGTCAAGGGCCTTGCTCAAGGGCCCAACAGTGGCATCTTGGCAGTGCTGGGGCTTGATCCCCTGACCTTATGGTCAGTAACCCAGAGCCTTAACTGCTGAGCCACCTCTGCCCCTTACCACTGCCATGCATACTGTAAATATTTGTGCTATGAACATTTGTTTAAAATCACTATGTAATGCACTCACATAATGACGGTTTAAACAAATTATGTAAATTGGAACAATACTGCATTTTATTGCCACATAGATCTACTTTTGTTTTACATTTGCTCAAAACCCTGCATGTTACGTATTAAACATGACGACATATAAACATGAAACCCATCTTCAGTCTGACTCATTATTAGATACGTTACTGTTAACAACAGTACAGCTGTTAATGACTGTATAACGATTACATAATTTTGTGGAGAAACCACCGCATTTTTGGTATACAAAGGCACACAGGGTGCACTGCAAGTCACAGCAATAGTATTAATTTTAGCCCTTAGAAAAACACTTCAGATCTGTAAAGTTGTTTATTTAAAAAAGTGATACAAAGGCAAAGATGCCGCAATATACTGTATATTATGAAAAAAGTAATAATACACTCACAGTAAAAGAACTTTGCTTTGTCAGTGTGTGAATGTTTGCTCCAAGTGTGAACAGCTTCATAGGAATCCATTGTTTCTATTCAAAATGTTAGACAATTCGCATTTGGTGTGTGAAGGCCTTTAGATGTGAGTCTGGAAACACTTTAAAAATCTCATGTTCTGTTGTTTCAGAAGTAACTCACGATTTTAGATGAACCTGAATGCAGGGGCGGAGCTAAATGCGGAACCTGAATGCGGTTACATACCAAAAGATACAATTATTTAACACATATGACTATAAATAAGTCTGGCATCAGTTCAAAAACAACTTGAACAATTGGGTAAAAAAACAAAAGACTCAAAACATTAAACTAATATTATAAAACAGATAGTATCGAAATCTAAATTTTGATTGAATTTTTTACATTTAAAGCCATATGTAAAACTTGTGAAAGCACATCAGTTGAATTCTATACTACTGCAACAAGTTATGATGTTGCAACTGTAAACAACTAAACTTGTACCTAACAAACCTGGAAATGTTCTGCTCTATATTTTCACATTTCTTTATCGCTCTCATGTGTCAATAGCATAAAGCAGTTCTGCCCACTGTTAGAATACACAATAGAGCACTATAGAATGATCTACCATGTTATAGCAAACCGGTTAACACATTTCTACAGTCATACCGCCCAGCCCTAGCTGACAGTGATTGGCTCATTTAGTGATGAACAAGGAGAAACAACTCAGCGAAAAGAGAAGTCATAAATCTGAGTGATTAGCTGATGTTGTTGATACTGACAGTGCTGTGTCTTCAGGTGAAATACAACCGTCCAGTATTGAGAACTTTGGAATAAATCTGTGTGATTTCACCTAAAGGATACAAATTCCCTTCTATTTTAAATGTAGCAACTTTACAAATTACTCTTTCTGCTAGTCTGTTTCATTTTTATTGCTTATTAATGACATGTTGAGGGTTTTACTCTCAGGACTGGGCTAAGGTTGTTGAGGCTAAGTGCACAAAATCAAAATTAAATGTTGTGCAATAATTACGTGCAATACACAGCTTAGTAAATTATATTTATTTAAAATATCCTACCTCTTCTGCAATACATTACCACAATACTGTATATAACAAATTTGTATTTGTACATACGTATATATATATATATATATATATATATATATATATATATATATATATATATATATATATATATATATATATATTGTCTTATTGTGTATTTCTATATATACACTACTGGTCAAAAGTTTTGAAACACTTACTCATTCTTTATTATAATTTTTTTTTTTCACGTTTTAGAATAATAGTAAAGTCATCAAATATAGGGAATAACATAAATGGAACTATGGGAATTATGTTGTGACTAAACAAAATCCAAAATAAATCAAAACTGTGTTATATATTAGCATTTTCAAAGTAGTCACCCTTTGCCTAGAATTTGCAGACATGTACTCTTGACATTTTCTCAATGAGGTTTCTTCTTGAGGTATCACTCTGGGATGCTTTTTAAACAGTACTGAAGGAGTTCCCATCTATGTTGGGCACTTATTGGCTGCTTTTCTTTTGGTCCAAGTCATCAATTTCAAAAAAGTTTTTTTTTTATTTTATTAAATTTTAGTATTATAATGAAATAAATTAATATGGTGGCACAATTATATTTTTGTCTACAAAGCTAATTTCAAACATTTAAGCATACACCTTCAGATCAAAAGATTTTTAAGATCATGAGAAACATTTCAGTCAAGTGTTTCAAAACTTTTTTACCGGAAGTGTACTTATATTTTCTATTGTTTTTTTTTTTTGTGTGTGTTTTTTTATTATTATCTTATTATCTCTGTCTTGTTGCTGTATTCTGTGTGCACTGGAAGCTTCTGTCACCAAGAATAAATCCTTGTATGTGTAAGCATACTTGGCCAGTGGCGGATTTAGTCATGGGCGACATGGGCAGTTGCCCAGGGTGGCATCTTGCCCCCCCAGTCAACTACTTCAGGGGCGTGTTGCAGCAGGTTTCACCCAGGGCCATACAAGCTAGAACCGCTACTGTACTTGGCAATAAAGCTCATTCTGATTCTAATTGCTGCTTTTAAATGCTGATTTGCTGTCATTTATTCAGGTTGGGGGAGTTATTGTTGAGTCATTAAGAGGAAAAATTGTTTCTGCACCACGCCTAGGACAGTATAAACCACAAACAAATACTAAATGTTTTATCAGAAGTGCACTGATTCTGGCTTAAGCTCAAACAGGCTTGTCTCTGGGGTGCAGTGTTATGGTGATCTGCCAAGAACCCCATTTATCCTGAAAGATTTGGTTTTCAGGAAGCCATTATTGAATTCCAGGAGACGTTTTAGATTAGAAATTGATTTCACTAAGCTCCACCTCCCTTGGTTACTGTTGCTCACTCAGAGAAGCTTTACAGAACATCCCATTAGAACAAATTGGTGATTTCCTTGGACTTACAATAGAAAAAAGTAAAAGCTTGTCTGATAACATGGCAAATGGCAACAATTGCTAAGGTAGGATGGGTCAGTAACATTTTAAGGCAGGGCTTAGTGAAGAGTGAATTATTCAGTCCTTGCTGAGTCACTTCAAAGAGTTAAGATTTCATAAGTGTCACGTCTCACAAGCTACGTGATATCAGAGCTGGTTTAGCTTTGGACTTGCTTTTGCATTGTTAGAAGAGATTGTGGCAGTAATGTTGTCCTGCATCCAGACAGAATTACCCTGGATTCTAATTAGGACTGTCAATCGTTTACAATTTTTAATCAAATGAATGACATGATAGGCTAATTAATTAATGTAATTAATTGCCATTAATCTAATGTATGAATACAGTATTTGCCATGAAAAGCCCCCAGTCAGAAATCAACTTCTACTAATTTGATACGGAATCTTAAAAACATGCCATTAATGGCAGGAGATGCTGACAAAAACAGCTAAACACTTTGAAATTGTCATACTGTAGACATCAGTCTAGTGCAAGTTTACATAAAACTTAACAGTGAAACAATTTAAAACAGCACAGACTGATACAAAAAAAAAAAAAAAAACGCATCCTGTGTCAATGGCACCTTACTTATTCTGTGGCTGTGCTGCCTGCTTTTTATAAGTGTGGTTTGGCAAGAGGAGTTGCTGGTAGTTCACTGACTGTAGACTTACGCAAATATTAAGGTGGTACTTCAAGCTTGAATGACACCGATATAGGAAAATTCTGTATTGCGGATTTTACACACAGGTAAGAACACGATTAATTGTGTTATTTTCTTTCACAATACATTGACATGATACATTGACAGCCCTAATTCTGCTTTGTTGACCAGAATTATTATGTAGCATTGTTTTGTGCCTCTTTTTGTTTGTAGGGTTCCTTTGATCTTTATGCAAGCCTGTGAAACATAAGCAAGACACTGTAAGTCTTCAAACCTGCTAGAATCTCCATAACTCTCTGCACTGCCAATTCAGTGTGTGGTGTGGTAGCTGAGACCTTTGCTTTCCCAGTCAGCAAGAAATGCACGATTCCATCTGTGGGACAATGGCAAATGGGTGATTGTACATTATTCACTTGTTATGTGGTAAAGGGTGTTGCGCCTGCCCCTCTCCAGGATAGACTTTGTACTACTCTTGCTATGGGATTGTATGCCAACAATGTGTCAGAATGTCTGCATGTCATCCTCTTTGTGCTTTTGTTTGGTCTGTTTATCATACTTGTTTGAGTCCTCACTGAGGCAGCCAATAAAAAAGCATTGCCGAAGAAGTTTATGTACTCTGGCATTGGACTTCTACAAGGATGTGTGTGTAAACTAAAGGCAATCTTTTTGTGTGCTGTCAAAAGGAGATTGCAAGTTCCTTTGCATGTCCACCCAGCACTGAAGAACTGGGGTCTTGCTACAGATACCACTTAGCACTTTCACATACAACACTCTTAGCTTAAAATAACGTTAGCATGCGTGTTAAGTGCCGTCTTGCCCTGTGTTGAAAAAAGAACGGGTTGTACTCAGACCCTTACTTGATTTGCCTCTTGTTTTTCACATTCAAAGGTCTGACGTTGTGGTCCTCTGCTTCTCCATTGCCAATCCCAACTCTCTGCACCATGTTAAAACCATGTGGTACCTGGAGATCAAGCACTTCTGTCCACGTACACCTGTCATCTTAGTTGGTTGCCAGCTGGACTTGCGCTATGCTGACCTAGAGGCAGTCAATCGGGCTAGACGCCCATTATCAAGGTACTGACTCAACCCTTGTCTCTCTGGTTGGGCCTGTCTGGACTTATTGGAATTCTAACTATAGGCACACTTTTCCACCATTGGGATAAATGGTTACCTTTGGTGAACCATGCCATTCTGTATCGTTCCATGCTAGTTGACGTGGTTACGGTTTCTTTTTCCATTGTGGTGCTGCAAAATCAGGATGAGAATGGACCTACTGAGCAAGTAATGTGAGTTGCCATGTAACTAAAGCTGGTCCACCAGTAGAGTTGAGAATGATAAGCTTACTGTGCTGAGAGATCTGGACCGGGAACGGTTTGTAATCATACAAAATTGTGTTCAAGGCTACTGGAACCATTACTCACCAAGCTCAGAACTGTTCGGCCCGATGGTGGAAAAGCACCTTATGACTTTTATCACATAAATTACAACTATGCACTAAGAACTTGGCTCTTTTGATGCCCAAATTCCATTTAAAATTTGTCACATTCTCTTAGGAAGCTACAATTGCTCTAACAAGGTGCACTGTGATATTAAAGCAAGAATTGTCATATTAATGCAATATTTGATTTTATTTATTCGTGTCTCACAGGCCAATTAAACATGGAGACATTTTGCCACCAGAGAGTGGAAGAGAGGTAGCCAAAGAGTTTGGCATCCCATACTACGAGACAAGTGTTTTCGACCAGTTTGGCATCAAAGATATATTTGACAACGCCATCCGAGCTGCCCTCATCTCCAGACGTCAGCTACAGTTCTGGAAGTCCCACTTGAGAAGGGTCCAGAGGCCACTTCTGCAAGCACCATTTTTGCCTCCCAGAGCCCCTCCACCACTCATTAAGATTCCAGAGTGCCCAGCCAAAAACCGGGATGGCCCGCGGCAGCTTCTTGAGAGCCCCCTTTGTGCTGATGTTATGTTCATCATTCAGGAACATATCCACTTATTTGCCCACAGGATCTACCTTTCTACCTCATCCTCCAAATTCTTTGACCTTTTCCAAATGGACTTCTCAGATGAGTCCCAGTGCTTGGTGGTAACTGAGCGTCACGGACGGGATCAATTAATGCGCACCCTAAGCCTAGACACGGAAGAGGATGTGGCTCTTCTCCCCAACCTTTTGCCTTGCTCACTCCGGGCATCCAAGAGTGACGGTACCCTCAAAATGATGAGTTTCAGTGGAATGCACCATCGCACCAGGCTGTCACTGGCCTCCTGGAGCAAGGCCTTCTACAGCATCCACAAGGAGAATGTGATTAACCCTGTTACGGGTACACCAGCTCTCATGACAGTGGTGAAGATGGATCATTCCATCCAGCATGGACCCTTTATTGCCGTCCTACGCTTCCTCTACACCGGTGAGCTAGACGAGAAGGAGAAAGATCTGATGAAGATCGCTCAGATTGCTGAGATCCTGGAGGTGTTTGACCTAAGGATGATGGTGGAGAATATCATGAACAATGAGGGCTTCATGAATCAGGAGATCACAAAGGCATTCCATGTGAGAAAAGCCAACCGAATCAAAGAGTGTCTTGCCAAGAATAATTTCACAGGTATGGGGCATCCCATATGTGTTTATTTCCCCTACATTGAGTTGAAAAGAAACACACTTGCACTCAGAAATGATTATTACATCTGCTGCAACATCTGCTAACTGCTTGCATCCTGAAATGTGTTCATGCAAAAAGAATGTGATTAACAGTATTTTCAGGGGTCCCTAATGAAAAACAGCGGGAGTTTCAACCAGCCTAGAGTTAGGTGGTCTCCCAGCCTCGCCAAGCTTGTTAGGCTGGTCTGTTTTGATGGTTTCAGAGTGATTTTGGGTATTTTTTAGGTAAACACCAGCTTTTCCAGGCTGAGAGACCAACCTATACTAGCTAAGACCAGCAAACAACCATAGGCTGGTATAAGATGTTTTTTTTTTTCAGGGATTTAAAATGGGATTACAAAGGTGATATAAGTGATTTCTTTGTAAAGAGCTGTAGCTCATAGTGTTGACTGACACTTTTTGTAGATGTGGTGTTCATGTTGGATGATGGCACCATTAACGCCCACAAGCCTCTGCTGATCTCCAGCTGTGACTGGATGGCTGCCTTATTCGGAGGCTCTTTCATGGAGAGTGCAAATGATGAGGTGAGTGTGAAAACAATGTTTAATGAGGGCTCAGTTAAGGCACTGACAAGTTTCCAGAAGATCTTTATTTCATCCTTGAAGTCTTCAGCCTTTTTTCAGCCAAATGGTACAAGGTCATACTGCTCAGACATTTACATGTACTTACATTCACAGTCTCTTAAAGGCTTTTGCACACCAGACTTGCATTTTTGCCACCATTTCTCTCCATGATTAACCTTTTCAATAGAAACAAAGGTTTCATATGAAGCTGTTCACACCTGGTCTTTTCTAAAGGTGAGTGTCTCAATTTTGTTTCTTCATCCAGTGATACATTCATGCATTTGGCAGACACTTCTATCCAAAGCAACTTACAGTGCCCTTATTACAGGGACAATCCCCCTGAGCATCCTGCCTTGCTCAAGGACACAATGGTGGTGGCTGTGGGGATTGAACCAACAACCTTTTGCTTAGCAGTTCAGTGCTTTAGTCCACTACACCACCACCACTCCAGTGATGAAATGCCCTAACCAATTTAATATGAGCTTTGGATCATGTGTCAGAAGCTGCTGCAGTTACCAAAACCAGCACAACTGGTGGCGCTAAAGCACAGAATGCTGTTTTGACCACGCTGAAGTAAATTGAGGAAGAAATCCTGAACCTGCAGTGAGGATGTGTATTTCATTGGCATCAAATGCCTTAAAAAACATGTAAACATGTCAATGATAATGCTGCATCACCTTTAAAAAAAACGTTCTGATCTTATGTGATTTGTCTTCAAAATGTATCCCATATTGCTGATTATTTTGCATTTGCATTTCATTTTATGTTAGTTCTCTTATATCTCTAATATAATATACATTGCAGGATCTTTGCCTTTGTATCACTAAATAAACAACTATACAGGTATTTTTTAAACAACTGGTCTTTATGTTTTCCTTCGCCAAATATGAATAATATTAGATAATATAACCTAACATATAACATAATTGCTATTATGAAAAACATGGTGGTTTATCCACAAAATTATGTTATCATTATTGCTGTGCTATCGTTAACAGTCTTTAACAGCTGTAGTGTTTTAAACAGCTGTAGTGTTGTTAATAGTAAAGTATCTAATAATGGGTCAGACTGAAGATGGGTTTTGTGTTTAGATGTCATGTTTATATCGTAACATGCATGGTTTTGAGCAAATGTATAACAAAAGAAGATATACACATGGCAATAAGATATCGTTTCAATTGACAAAATTAGTTTTAACAGTCATAATGTCAGTGCATTACATTCATTTTAAACAGCTGTTCATAGAGAGCTGTCTATCATAGAGCTGTAAAGGAAGCGAAAGCTAAGTTTTTCCTCTACATTAATCTCTGATAACACAAATCAACCAAAAGTATTGTTCAAAACAATTGATTCTGTTTCAAACCCAACTAAAAATGCTTTTTCTGGATGCCACCCAAGAGACATGTGAAACATTTTAAAACTTCTTTACTCTCAAAATTTAGCAGAATAAAAGTGCTATTGTACCTGCACAGTTTGATCAACCACTAATTCCTACCCCGTCCAGCTCCCTGACTCACTTTGAATCAGTTTCATCAGCACCGTTAGCAGATCTCTAAGTCTCTAAGATGAAGTGTTCCAGTTACAAGCTGGATATTCTTTCTCCACGCCTTCTTAAAGAAGTTTTTATAACTATCAGTTCTAGTGTGACAGCTATAATTAACAGCTCATTAGCAAGTGTAGTTGTTCCAAGTAGTTTTAAACATGCAATTCTACATCCTTTGTTAAAAAAATGTTTTTTTGGATCCAGCAATACAAACAATTACAGACAAATTTCCAAACTGCCTTTTATTTCCAAGATTTTGGAGAGAGTTGTTTATTCGCAGCTCTGCTCCTATCTAAATACATTTAACATTTTAGATACATTTCAGTCTTGTTTCAGACCCTTGCAAAGCACTGAATCTGCATTGTTGAAGGTCACTAATGATATTTTACTCTCCATGGATTCAGGTTCACCTGTCGTCTTAGATTTATTAGATCTCAGTGCCATGTTTGACAATATCGACCATAATATTCTTCTCAATCGTCTATAATTTATGGTTGGTATCCAGGGTATGGCCCTCCAGTGGTTTTCCTCCTATCTAAAAGAAAGGACATTCTCTGTAAATGTAGGTAATTTTCTACGTCGGCTCAATTACAGTGTGGTGTCCCTCAAGGGTCGATCTTAGGACCCTTGTTATTTTCCCTGTATATGCTTCCTCTGAGCTCTATTTTTCAGAAGTTCAGCATATCTTATCACTGTTATGCTGACGATTCCTAATTTTATTTCCCAGTGAGTGTAGACAAGAATTGTTCATCTGAGAATGCCCTAAATTGCTTCAGAGATTTTAAACATTGGCTGGCAAACCATTTTTTACAATTAAATGAAAGCAAAACCAAAGTTCTGATTTTAGGTTCATCCACATCCTCCTTACCTCGGTTTCCTGGTTTCCCAGTTAGGTCCTCAGTCGTCGAATGTACAAGATCATGTGAGGAGTCTTGGAGTGATTTTGGACTCCTTGTTACTTTTCAATAAGCAGATCAGTGCTGTTGTCAAGGGTAGCTTTTTCCACTGGAGATCTATCGCTAAAATAAAACATTTTCTTTCCCATAAAGACTTGGAAATTGTGATCCACTCACTTATCACATCAAGGTTAGACTATTCTAACTCATTGTACATTGGTCTGCCCCATACTGCGTTATCCTGCATACAGCTAGTTCAAAACGCGGCAGCTAAGATTTTAACAGGGTCAAGAAAGAGGGATCACATTTCCTCGGCTTTAGCATCTCTACATTGGCTACCTGTGAAATTCAGGGTCGATTTTAAAATACTGATTTTTGTCTACAAGGCACTATCTGGTCTCGCACCCCAATATATCAGTGACCTTCTTCACCCTTACTCCCCCACCAGAGCGCTCAGGTCTTCTGATCAAATTCTATTGAGGATTCCTCTTTGCCGCTATAGATCTAAGAGTGACCGTGTCTTTTCTGTGATAGGTCCTAATCTATGGAATAGTCTCCCTTTCCAGGTCAGCTTCATCATTAGCCATTTTTAAATCTTCTTTAAAAACATATTTTTATTCTGTAGCTTTTGAATAGATCATTGAATAGTTTGAAATGGATAAATACATGATGTTGTATTTAATTTTATAATGTTTTATATTTAACTTTAAATCAGTATGTTTTTATATCACTCTGTCATTTTATTTGTTTGATCTATAAAGCACTTTGGGTCAACTTCTGTTGGTTTTAAATGTGCTCTATAAATAAAGGTTGACTTGACTTGACATAGCACAAATATGTACAGTATGCATGGCAGCATATAATCAGTATTGTTCCAATAGATAACATGTTTTAAACGTTTACATTATTTTTTACACCCCATTCTTTCTAATCACCCCTCAGACTGTGTATACATGATAATACTGCCTGTCAGCTTGTCAAAATAAAAAATATTTTCTGTCTTGAATGTTTACATTTTTCATTGAGCATATCAACAACAAACTCGTCATCATCATGCATTTTTTTAATTCGATCTGCTTGTTAGAGAAATCGCTTTCTTGTCTTTCTTATTGCGATTTCAGGGTTGTTTTGCAAAGTTGTTCTACTTTTCATTTGTGATGGCCGAAGGGCAGACCAGCTGAAAGGTGCTTTCTGGCATGTACCGTACTGGGGTAGAAATGCTTGTTGATTAGTGCCACCTATTGTTAAGGCATGAACGTGTTAATGGCAATCATTCGCCTTGCTTTTAAATAGAAAGGCCCATTGTCAGCTATTCGTTTCACATTATTGCATCGCCTCTGGTGTGCAAAGGCCTTCACTCACACACGCACACACACACCATTACATCCTTTTTTTTACTCAAAATAGTTCAGTCCTAGTGTCTCTAAACGGCATATTGAAAATCTGCAATGAATGACGTGTCAGCTCTTATGATGTTTGGAGTATATGACTTTTGTTTTACAAGGCATTTTATTCACAATATGTCAGTTATTATAGTTTTGAAAAGTCCACTAATTATTTTTTTATTTTTTTTGTGTTACATTTTTTATTTCATATTTTGATTTTCAATTTCAGTTTAGTTTTTATGTTATTATTATAATAAATATTTTGTATAATGTTCTTTGGAAAATGACTAGTCTTAGTTTGATTTTCAGTAGTTTTGTTTTTTTATTAGGTATGATGACACAAAACACCTTTTATCAGAATATGCAACAAACAGTGATTGGTTGTTTTACATGTCAATCAGTCAATCAATCAAACAGATGTCTGCTTCTTTGATGGTTCTTTTTAACAGGTTTAGGAGATTAATTAAATCAGTTTTAGTCATTTTCTCTGTAATTTAGAGTTTCCATTTCTCTTCTAGTGCACATTTATAGTTTCAGTTAAGTTTTCTTACTTTTACAAACTCTCGTTATTTTAAATTAGCAAAAATATTTGTACATTTCTAGTTTTCGTCTTTGTAGTAGCCTTTCAATATAGTCAGCAACACTGGCTTATCCAATGGTGTAAGATTGGTGTAGGATTATCTGCTTGTCTGACCAATAGCAATGTTCAGGAAATCTTTGAAAACAATCATTATTTTTGCAGTTCTGTTTGGTGCCTCTAGTGGCAAAATAAATTGCACAAATATGTAAAATATTGCTAAAATATATTTTATCACTTCCACTTAGATAATGATCACTTGCAATGTGGAACATAGTCAGCATCACCTCAGTACTTTTCCATGTATTGCAATTAACTACTTTTACATGCATAATCCATAATTAACAGGCGATTACATGCATCATCGATACATGAATTTTCTGTTGTTTGAAACAAACTGTTTTCTGCTTGTTCAACAGCTGCCACATGCCCACTTAATCATGTTTCCACAGTCTACATCTCAGTTTTTTTTTATTGGCTTAATAGATGCTTTCATCTTTGGCACATTGTTAATTAATTTCCTTCTTAACAGGTGGAAAAAAGCAGTTTCCTTTCGATTCAGTTCATTCGACATTGCTCTATGGTGAGTGTCCTTCTACACGACCTTGCTGAAACCCTTATACAATCACGGCAATCCTCTGATTGGCAATGGTGTCTGAGTCCCGCCCCTTCAGGCATGCAGTTGGCCTATATAATACAATATATATGTATCCTTATATATAAAATATTAACTAAAGAGCCACTTGCGTGATAAGCGTTTTTTTAAAGATGTTGTTCCGCAAGTGTTCCCTATGTGAATGGCACATCCCGCCACCTGATGAGCACGAGAGCTGTGTTCACTGCCTGGGCCTCACTGCGAGGGCATGAATCTCTGGATGTTGCGCTCTAGAATTGACCTCGTTCTGAGGGAAGATCCAACCTCTCCCGCCTCTTCTGTGTTAAGTCCCGAGGGACCACATGAGGAGGCACAGCGGGGAAGTGAGGTTGAGCTGAAAGAATTAGAGGAGGATCTCGTGCCGATGCAAGCCCTACGAGCTCCCCGAACTTCCGATCTAACGTCCTCGCCTGTACAATATGTGCATGAAATAGCTCCGGCCCGCTATTGGAGCACATAGCCTCATTACATTTGGCGGCTCTGATGATGGGAATGTGGCTGTGTCACTTGCAGCTTCAGACGAGTGGTCCATGGGGGATGTTGCCGCCCCTTCCCCCAGCAAAGGTGAAGAACGTGCAAACACCATGGACAAGGAGATTCTTCACTTCCTTGCGAGGGCAGTTGAAATGCTTGGTCTTGAATAGTCCCCTCCAGAAGTGCCAGAAAAGTCTCACCTGGTTGAATGTTTTTTGCAAACTGGCCGTGGTCACCAGACTGCGGTCCGGAGTAGCGCACCATTCTTCCCTGAGGTCCACACGAAGCTCACAATGACCTGGAGTGCGCTATACTCTTCGCGCACTCAGGTTGGAGGTGATACCATTCTCACTAAAGTGGACCACGCCAAGGAAAAATGCTACTCAAAGCTTCCTCTGGTGGGACAGGTGGTCGCATCTCACCTCTGCCATAATACTGCCATGGGATGGAAATCCTGCCCCACCCACTCCTCCAAGCTATGTCGACTGACGTCTGCACTGGCTGGAAGAGCTTTTACAGCAGCGGGCTAAGCTGGTTCAGCACTCCACAGCATGTCGAGTGTTCCAGGTTTTTCAGGCTAAGCTCCTCAAACAAATGGATGAGCAAGGTCCTGATCCAGAGCTGTTCAAAGAGCTCTGCACCACTACAGATTTGGACTAATCTTACTGCTGATATACACTTATTGAGCACTTTATTATTTATTACTACTATGGCCCCAATTAATCACCGGACGTGGTCCTCTGCTGTTCGTAGCCCATCTGCCTCAAGGTTCGACATGCTCTGCATTCTGAGATGCTATTCTGCTCACTACAGTTGTACAGAGTGGTTATATGAGTTACAGTAGCCTTTCTGTCAGCTCGAACCACTCTCTCACCAACAAGGCATTTCCGTCCGCAGAACTTCTGCTCACTGGATGTTTTTAGTTTTTGCTCCATTCTGAGTAAATTCTAGAAACTGTTATGCATGACAATCCCAGGGATCAGCAGTTACAGAAATACTCAAATCAGCCCGTCTTGCACCAACAATCATGCCACGGTCAAAATCACTGATTTTTTTCCCCATTCTGATGTTTTGTGTTATTAACAATTTGTATTGATTCTATTCACAAAATAAATAAATATAACAGAAAATACGGAATCAAATTATATAAATTAAGCCCCTCCAAACCCCTGAACCACCCCCGACACAAACACACACTCCAGTGGTCATAAATAATTAAAACATAATTTTTTTTTTAAAAAACATACTTTCAAAAAACAACAAGAATGCACATACACATTTAAAACTACAAATTCCTCTCCACTACCTCTCCCCAAGAACCCTCCAAAAAGGCCAAATATCTACCCCACTTCCTGTTAAACAAATCCCATTTTCCCAGCCTTCTATATATTACCTCCTCGAATGCCGCCACCCCACCCATCTCTTTGCACTGCTCCTGAAATGAGGGTGCTCCAGCCGACTTTCATCCCCTGAGAATGATCCATCTGCTGATCATAACTCTGACTAGGACCCAAATTTTTATATGTCTATCCCCTATATTAATGACCGCCCCAGATACAGAGTCTGGGGCAAAATGAAAATTGAGTGTCCAATACATCACACATAAAGCTCTGAACCCTCAACCAAAATTATTGGGTCTTAACACTGTTATAATGGGTGCCCAAGTCAGGGCTCAAACCTGGGTCTGTAGTGTGAAAGGATAGCAGTCTTATTCCCTGAGCTACTAGAGACAGTTCTGTTTGTGGACCCAAATGCAGACACAAGGCTGAAGACAGTGTGTAGTTCAATAGGCTGTCTTTACTGAACACAAACGGTAATCCAACAGGAGATACAAAGGCACAATTCAGTCTTAGGGGAAAAAGCAATTCCAAAACTTCAACAAAGGTAAATAATCCACATGGAGAGGCATCAAAATAAGGGAAAAATTCCAAAGTTCCAGAAGTCAAAAAATCTAAAAAAAAATACAAGAACATACAGGCATATATCATGGGGAAAGAACTGAGGCTGACTTACTTCAAGGGAAGACTGAGCAAATAACAACTGAAAAGACTGGGTTTAAATACAAATGACAAAACTAGGCACAGGTGAACTAGATCATTAATCAAACAGAGTGGAGAGAGTTCAAAAGTTCATTGCTCCCCCTAGTGGCCAGCCAGGGAATTGTCAGGAGTCTCACAAACACACCACCAAAAAACATGGGTTGTGTCCCCATCTTCTAATTGGCATCGCCAGCAGGTGGGTGTGTCTTTAAGACCAAGCCTATACAATCTAGAAGGGGGTCCAATAGAATCGATGTAAAATTTTAAATTGCATCAGGCGCACCCTTGCATCTCTAGATGTAGACTTGACGTTTTTTAGAATCTTAGCCCACACTCCCTCCAATGCCAAGTTTAAATCTTTCTCCCATAATCTCTTGAGAGAAGTTGAAGCTCCGTCCCCTAGACTCTGAATAACAGGGAGTAATACACTGATGCCTCATGACCTTTTCCAAAAGCAGTAATCACCACTCTCAGAGTATCTGCTGCTTTAGGGAGGTGTGTGCTACTCCCAAAAACAGTACAGAGCAGGTGGTGCAGCTGTAAATACCTAAAGAACTGAGATCTGGGAATCCTAAAATGTTGAACCATATTTTCAAAGGATCTCAACACTCCACTCTCATATAGGTCACCGAGCGTATTAACCTCCCTCACAATCCACTCTGACCAGCAGAAAGGGGACTTATTAATACATAATTTTGGGTTCAGCCATATGCTCGAGGCAACATTTAAATAAATATCCAAATTAAACACTCTGGACACTTTTGTCCATATCAAGTGCAAATGCGAGATAACGGGGTGTAACTTAACTTCTCCGTTTAGTTTAATAGAAAGGCTTTGCAATGGTGAAATAGGGACAAGAACTTCTTATTCAATACAAAACCAGGGAGGGGCTCTCTCAGGTAGAAGTGACCAATGAGCCAAATGTCTGAGACCGAATGCATAATAATAAAACAAAATCTCGGGTAGGCCTAGCCCACCTTTGTCAATCGGCCTATGTAATTTATTGAAATGTAATCTGGGACGTTTACCATTCCAAATGAAGGACTTCGCTATGCTATCAAATTGCTTGAAATAAGAGAGGGGGACATCTACAGGGAAAGACTGTAGCAGGTAGTTGAATTTTGGAATACAATTCATTTTAATAACATTAACCTGCCCAATCATAGATAAATGTACTGAAGCCCACCTGCACACATCGCTGGAAAACCTTTTTATTAGGGGTCAGAATTAACTAACTAAATCACACAAATTTGCTGGGACAAAAAATACCCAAATACTTAATGCCCTGTTTGGACCACTGGAAGGTGCCCGGCTGAAAAGCCGTTACTGGGCAGTATGCTGTCAGAGCCAAAGCTTCAGATTTAGACCAATTGACTCTGTATCCTGAGAATTTAGAAAAGGAATTAATAATTCTGTGGAGGCAAGGCACAGATCTAGTGGGGTCAGAGATGAATAATAAAATATAATCTGCATAAAGCAAAAGCTTATGCGCCTTACCTCCCGCCACCACCCCTGGAAAATAATTTTCCTTTCTTGCTAATGGTTCCAGGGCAAGACAGATCAATAATGAGGAAAGAGGGCAAATTTGCCGGGTGCCCCTATCCAGAGTAAAATAATCTGAAATTAATCCATTTGTTTGCACCGCTGCTACCGGTTGTCTATAAAGTAACTTAATCCATCCAATAAAAGTATTCCCCGAACCTGTATATTCAAAATCTTAAAAAGATAATCCCATTCTTCCATATCAAATGCCTTTTCGGTGTCAAGTGAGATGGCAGCGACCGGAGTCTGATCATTTGCCACTGACCACATGATATTGATGAAATGCAGAAAAGCTGCAGCCCCAAATAAGCCCCACCTGATCTATATGTATAAAAGATGTCATAACTTTACTTAATCGGTTAGCCACATTTTTTAAAAATATTTTAATGTCTAACTGGATCAGGGAAATTGGACGATAACTCTTAAACTTGTTTGGATCCTTGTCATTTTTAAGAATCAGACTGATCCGGGCTTGTGTCATGGTTGGCGGAAGCTTTCCATTCTTTAATGATTCCGTATAAACTTTTAACAAAAGTTGAGCCAGTTCTGTAGCATATATAATAGAAAATTCAGCAGCAAAGTCATCTGGCCCCAGAGCCTTGCCTGTAGGCAAGGCCTTAATTACCTCGCCAAGCTCCTCCAAGTTTATCTCAGAATCAAGATAATTTTTTTGCTCAGTCGTCAGTTTAGGAAGTTCTAATGGTTCCACAAAGTTTCTAATATCTTCATCAGTAGACGAAGATGTGGAACTATAGAGATCAAGATAGAATTCTTTAAAAGCATTATTAATATCAATGGCAGAGGTAAATATTTCACCACCAGCAGATTGGTAGAGGGAATGGTAGCAGAAGACTCTCTCTGCATTATATATCTCGCCAAAAGCTTCCCTGCTTTGTCCCCCGACTCAAAGTATGACTGTCTTGCCCTGAATAGCCAAAACTCCACCTTCCATGACAAAATAGTATTATATCTGTATTTCAATCGGGTCAATTCACTGAGACCATTAGTCGACATTCGGCGCTTCAGCTCTGCCTCGGCACTTTTAATATTCCCTTCCAACTCCACGAGTTCTCGTGCTTTGGATTTTTTGGTGAATGAGGCATACTGTTTGATCTGGCACCTAAGAACTGCCTTAAGTGCCTCCCAAGCCATGCCCACAGAGGATACTGAGGACCAGTTGGTCTCCATATAAAAATTGATTTCAACCTTTAACATTTGTTGTAATTCAGGATTTTGCAAAAGGGATACATTAAAGTGCAAACTATATGATTTCCTATTCTCCATATGTAGCAACACCTCTAAACTCACCAGGCCGTGATCTGAGACTAAGATGTTTCCATTTGAGCAATCAACAACAGATGAAATGTGGGACTTAGATATAAAAAAGATTTATTCTAGAATAAATCTTATGGACTGATGAAAAAAAATGTATAGTCCCTACCAGATGGGTCCAAAAGTCTCCAAATATCTGTAAGACCAAGATTTTTACACATCATGTGAAGCATCAATGTTGCTCAAGGGGGCTTACACACTTTTGCTTCACTATGATCAAAGACTGAGTCCATCAATAGATTAAAGTCTCCTGCCAATATTATATCATGAGGGGTGCAAGCGGCTTGCAATATCCCTTCAAGATCTACAAAAAAGCCCTGGTCATCAGTGTTAGGTGTGTAAATATTAGCCAAAATAAGACTTCGCCCTTGAATTTCTGCTAAAACAATAATGACTTTTCCTAATATATCTTTAATCTGTTTGAGACATTTGAATTGTAGATGCTTACTTATCAGTGTAATGACTCCCCTGCTCTTACTAGAGCCAGCACTAAAGAAAACATGTCCACCCCATATCTTCCCAAAATTTTCAGCTTCCTGTAGGGAAAGAAGCATTTTTTGAAGAAACACTATATCATATTTCTTATGTTTAAGAAGAGAAATAACCTTCCTTCTTTTTATGGGGTGCCCCTACCATTCATATTTAATGTGGAGAGAGATAATCCACTCATATTAACATTTGACATTTTGACATTTTAGAAAAAATTCCAACATTAGTGCAACAATCAAACCCCAAACTTCCCCCGAACCAAAAAAAAGAAAAAAAGAAAAACGTGTGTATTAACCCCGCGCATGACAGCGCCAACTGGCGTCCATTCCTCTAAACTCAAACAGTCCATGTACGCCTACGAGAGCCCCCGCGACAACTTTGCTGTCAGATTGCTCAAGTCCAGTGTTTCTATAAAAATTTTGTGAGACAAAAATTCACAACAAAAGATAATCTATAAAACAAACTCCAGCCAATAGGCAGAATAAACACAAAGAACATGTAGATTCATCCACATAACTGTCTCGAGGGTGTGTTCCTCCACAAAACACACTCCAACTGCTAGGCGGAACCAGGACAAAAAATTAAAATTAAAAAAGGCGCTCATTTTTCTCAGACAGTCAAACGAATGTTCAGTGAGCCGGCCCATTCGACTGCTACATGAGTGCAACAAATGTCCTAATCACTCCAATGACTTGCAAGAAATACTCCACAAAACAAACTCCAACTAATAGGAGGCATAAGCACAAAGAACGTGCAGATTCATCCACAACACTGTCCAAAGGATTGTTACTTTGGCCTGTCTCCCTCAGCGGATTGCTTGATTTCCAACTTATGGCCTGTTACATTTACATTTACATTTATTCATTTGGCAGACACTTTTATCCAAAGCGACTTACAAAAGAGGAAAACATAAGTGAATCATCTTAAGGAGACAGTGGTATGAAAAGTGCTGTATTACAAAGTTTCACTGGCATCAAAATAGTATTCAAAACAGAATAAAGTGCAACAGAAATTTTTTATAATGACTGGTTAAGTGCTCATGGAAAAGATGTGTTTTTAGTCGCTTTTTGAAGACAGAGAGTGAGTCAGCTTCACGGATGGAGTTGGGAAGGTCGTTCCACCAACGTGGTATGATGAATCTGAAAGTCCGGGAAAGTGTTTTGGTGCCTCTTTGTGTTGGTACAACAAGGCGACGTTCCTTAGCTGACCGCAGGCTTCTAGTTGACGCCTAGCTCTGCATAAATGATTTTAGGTATGCTGGAGCAGACCCAGTGACAGTTCTGTATGCCAGCATCAGAGTCTTGAATTTGATACGTGCATCAACCGGCAGCCAGTGGAGAGAGACAAGGAGTGGTGTAACATGCGCTCTCTTTGGTTCATTAAAGACCAGACATGCTGCTGCCGTCTGGATCATTTGCAGGGGTCCAATTGAACATGCAGGGAGGCCTGCAATGAGAGCGATACAGTAGTCCAGTCTAGTTATGACAAGTGACTGGACAAGCAGTTGTGTGGCATGTTCAGAGAGGAAGGGTCTTATCTTCCTGATATTGTAGAGTGTAAATCTACATGATCTTGCGGTCTTTGAGATGTGGTCTGTGAAATTTAGTCTGTTGTCGATGGTTACCCCTAGATTTCTGACCAATTTGGAAGGCGTTACTGTAGTTGCACCCAGCTGCATGCTGATGTTGTGTTCAACAGCAGGGTTGGCTGGAAAGACAAGGAGTTCAGTCTTGGCTGGGTTGAGTTGCACGTGGTGCTCCTTCATCCAGGCTGAGATGTCTGCCAGGCAGGCAGAAATTCGAGCAGTCACTGTGGTGATGAAATTCACTGAGGTGGTTACAAGAGTGGGGGATGTTGAGAAACGGATCGATTATCTGGAGTCACCGGAGAGGGAATTATCTGCTAATCCGCTATTTGGAGCTATTTGTTATGTCGAGCAGACTGGACAGCTCAGCTCCCTTTGTAGCGCCTGCCTCGCCTCTACCGTGGTGTGGATGTGCACCATCTCCGCTCACTTTGCTGGGTATCACAGCCGACTGAGGACTCGGTGAGGCTGAGGATCGCTTTGATCAATGCTAGATCGGTGGTTAATAAGACTTTTATCCTAAATGACTTTTTTGCCTCGCGTGGCTTGGACTTTCTATTTGTCACTGAAATGTGGCTTATAACTGGGGATTTGAGCCCCTTCTCTGAACTTCTTCCTCCTGACTGTAAGTTTTTAACTCTCCTTGTACTTCAGGTCGGGGAGGAGGGTTGGCTTTGATTTTTAAAGACAATTTTAAGTTTAGGACTCTAATGACTGATGAATATTGTAGTATTGAACTCCAACGGGTGGAACTAGAAATGGTCACGGCATTGGCGATAGCAGTGATATATCGACCACCAAAACCCCACAAAGATTTCATCAATGACTTTGCAGACTTTCTAGGGAGTATTATTCCAAATTTTAATAGACTACTAATTCTTGGAGATTTTAATGTCCATGTGTGTTTTCCGTCAAACTCGCTGGCCATCAAATTTATTAATCATTGTTTCTTTTGATTTGACTCAGCTGGTGAAAGGCCCCACTCATCTACACAGACATACACTTGATCTTGTGTTATCGCATGGCTTATCAATTGATGACATTGAATTATGTGATTATGGCATTTCTGATCATAAGCCTATATTGTTCAGTATTCCCCTCTTATCTTATACTGACAACCCTGCTAAATCTATGCGTTGGTCTTGTTTATTTACATCTACTACAAGTGGTGGTTTTTCAACAGCATTTAAGGAGGTTTCTCAATCTTTTGATCTCTCTTTTCACGACCTGGGTGCCGATGAGCACCTCAGTTGGTTAAACTCTGTCTACACTAATATTTTAGATGCATTGGCTCCTCTAATGGCCAAATATCATAAACCTAAGTCTAAGCCCTGGCTAAACGACACCACCTGGGGTCTTAGACAGGCCTGCAGAAGAGCTGAAAGAAAATGGAAGAAAGACAAGCTTCAGGTTTCTTATGATATTCTAAGGGATACATTATCTCAATTTCAGAGAGCTGTGAGATCAGCTAAGTCCAAGTACTTTTTTCTTACCACATTGAAAGGAACTGTCACAATCCAAGAACCATCTTTAATATTATAAACGCTGTTGTGAATCCTTCTGTCAGTGTATATCCGGCTGAGTCTTCTGCCATGTGTGAAAGTTTTCTTAAATTCTTTGTTGACAAGATAAGTGACATTAGATTGAACATCATATCCCCTAATTATGATCCCTCTGTCCACCCTACTTGCACTGCTGTTTTTAGCCAATTTAAAACTGTTTCTCTTCCTTCTTTACAAGAAATTTTGAGTAAGCTGAAGCCCACTGGCTCCTCCTGTGATGCTATTCCCCCACGTCTATTAAAACAAGTTTTTGATGTGGTTGGCACCAGTCTTTTAAATATTATCAATAAGTGCCTTGAAACGGGAACTGTACCCATTTATTTAAAACATGCTTCTGTTCAACCCCTTCTTAAAAGGTCAAATCTAGACCCTACAGTTTTATCTAATTTTAGACCTGTTTCCAAGCTCTCTTTTATTTCTAAAATTCTAGAGAAAACAATTTTTCAGCAACTACACAGTTTCCTAGGACAAAATAAGATCTTCAAAGTCTTTCAGTCAGGTTTTAGAAAATACCACTCTATCGAGACAGCACTTGTAAAAGTTTTAAATTATGTATTGCTAACTATTGACTTCAGTAGTTCTGCTGTGCTTGTGCTGTTAGATCTAAGTGCTGCATTCGACACAGCTGATTATGCTGTTCTTATCTCTCATTTAGAGCAATGTGTAGGTATCCAAGGAAAGGCTCTGAATTGGTTTCAATCTTATTTTAAGAATAGAAGCTTCTCAGTCAATATTGGTGAATTTTCCTCAGGTTCTGCCCCACTTACCTGTGGTGTTCCCCAAGGCACTATTCTTGCTCCTATCTTATTCTCCATTTATATGCTTCCCTTAGGTACAATTTTTAAGAAACATGAAAACTCTTTTCATTGTTTTGCAGATGACACCCAAATCTATCTGCCCTTTAACACAACAAGAATAGTTTAGCCTCTCTCCTGGCCTGGCTCTCTGATTTAAAGGCTTGAATGTCTTTAATTTTTTTTAAACTTGAATGAATGTAAGACTGAGATAATTATTTTAGGGCCCTGTGAATCCCTTAGAACATCTAGTAAAAATTTCGGCTCTCTGTCTCCGCATGTTAAATCATGCATACAAAAGTTTGGAGTGTGCATTGACAGTGCTCTTAAGTTTGACAAACAAGTCAGTTCTGTGGTCAAATCTAGCTTCTTTCATTTACGAGCTTTGGCCAAGGTGAAGACTTTTCTTTCTTTTAAGAATTTTGAAAAGGTGATTCATGTATTTATTACTTCAAGGCTTGACTATTGCAATTCACTCTATACAGGAATCAGTCAGTCATCTCTTTCTCGGTTGTAAACAGTACAAAATGCAGCTGCTAGACTTCTGACTGGTGTTAGTAAACATGAACATATTACCCCTATTTTAGTATCACTACACTGGCTGCCAGTTCATTACAGAATTGGTTTTAAAGTTCTTCTCCTCATCTATAAATCCTTAAATGATTTAGCACCATCCTATCTCTCTGATTTCTTGTACGAGTATCACTCAGGGAGATTTTTGAGATCCTCAAACCAGAGGTTATTAACAGTTCCAAGGACTAGACTGAAACTAAGAGGTGATCATGTGTTTGCTGTAGCTGCACCTAAACTCTGGAATAGCTTGCCTGTTTTTATTAGAACAGCCACAACTCTACATGAGTTTAAATCAAAGCTTAAAATGTATCTTTTTTCTATACATTTTAACCAGTGATGCCCTCTCTTGTTTGTTTTTTTATATGTTATGTATTATTTGTACTGTGTTTTATTATATTTTACGATATTATGTACAGCACATTGATCAACAGATGTTGTTTTAATTGTGCTCTATAAATAAAAGTGACATTGACAAGTGACATTACCAGGGGAATGGAGACTACATCTTAAGACAGTGATGAGGATTTGGGAAATATTCGGCAAAGCGGAAGTCAACCTATTCGCCTCCACGGAGAACGCCCACTGTCTCCTTTGGTAATCCATGTCCCATGCCCCGCTGGGCGTGGACGCGCTGGCTCACAAATGGCCGGCAAAAAGCAAGTATGCATTTCCCCCGGTGCGCCTCCTTCATTCTGTCATCAGAAAAGTCCGAATGGACATGTATACAGTTCTGTTAATTGCACCGAAATGGCCCAATCAGTCCTGGTTTCCAGAGATGATAGAAATATTAAACGGCCCTCCATGGGAAATACCGTTGAGGAGAGACCTTCTCTCTCAAGCACAAGGCATGATTTGGCATCCCCAGCCAGAGTTGTGGAACCTACATGTGTGGCCCCTGAACGGAGCACATCGGACGAGCCAGAATTGGCTCAGTCGGTGATGAACATTATTTTACAGGCTAGAGCACCGTCCACAAGACACCTCTATGCACTTAAATGGCGCGTTTGCAGATTGATGCTGTTCACGTGGTAAAGACACGGTGAATTGCCCCATAGCTGAGATTTTGACATTCCTTCAAAAGCAGCTGGACAATGGTCTTACACCATCAATGCTCAAGGTTTATATAGTGACTATCTTAGCATACCATGCCATAGAGGCTGGCTCTTCAATAGGCAAACATAATCTAGTCATAAATTTCCTTAGGGGAGTGAGGCGTTTTAACCCTCCTCACCCTGCTATGGTGCCAACTTGGGACTTAAATCTGGTGCTGAAGGCACTCACAAACTCCCCATTTGAGCCATTGGAATCTGTTGAGCTGTGGGTGCTTTCCTTAAAAACCGCACTCCTATTGGCTTCATTTAAATGGGTGGGTGACATGCAGGCACTGTCGACTAACAGCTCATGCCTGGAGTTTGGTCCAGATCTTTCAAAAGCCACCATTAAACCTAGAAAAGGCTATGTGCCTAAGGTTTATCAATGCCCTTCAGGGCTCAGGTGGTTCGTTTGCAAGCCTTTTTCCCCCCACCATTTAATTCGGATGAAGAGCAATCTATGCATATGTTATGTCCTGTGAGGGCTTGCATACATATGCCGAGCGCCTCCATCAGTTTAGGCTGTCGGATCAGCTCTTTATTTGTTATGGAAGATGCACAAAATGAATGTCCATCTCCAAACAAAGGCTGTCTCACTAGATCATTGATGCAATCGTCCTCGCTTATGAATCACAGAGTGCAAATTGCCCTATTGGTGTCAAAGCGCATTCAACCAGAGACATGGCCTCGTCATGGGCGTGGACAAACGGTGTGTCCTTACAGGACATATGTTTGGCAGCAGAATGGCCCTCACAAAATACATTTGCCAGATTTTATAACCTGGATGTGGCTTTCATATCCTCACAAGTCCTCTCTGTATAGAGCGCGTCTTACATTCAAGCGGGTGAGCCCAAGCCCTTGTTACGGGTGGGCTACCGACTATAATCAACACAGCTACCTTTAAAAGTCATAAGCACTCCCATAAGAAATAAAATCTACATTTCCAAACATGTTGTGAGAGGGTTAATAAACCATACTGTGTATATCTATATGGTTTACATAAATCTCAGACTACATTCATTTCCATTTGGCGACAGCCATGTGGGATTATTCATATACACTTAAATATGACTTAAGTCATCGGCCTGTGGCCTGTGACTCCTTATGAATATCTAATTTAGTGTTATAACTCTGGGAGTGTGATGTCTCCTAGTGCGGCGTGATGGGAAATCGGTCCCCTTGGTGCTTACAGCAAAAAAAGATGAAGGGAACAAGACATTGTGAAAGCTGGCCACACTACTACTCCAGAGTTTCAAACTATGAGTGACTCACTCTTGTCCCTCAGTCAGAAAATTCTGAAGAAATGGTGACTGAGCGCCTGCTTATATAGGCCAACTGCACGTCTGAAGGGGTGGGGCTCAGACAGCATTGCCAATCATAGTATTGGCATGATTGTATAAGGGTTTCAGCAAGGTTGTGTAGAAGGACACTCCCCATAGTGCTTACAGCAATGTCTTGATCCCCTCATCTCAGGGAACCGAGGTTACATGTGTAACCGGAGACAACTGTGTTGCCTCTCTTTGGAGAAAGAGTGGATGTCATTCTGAGACGTCATTTTTTCTTAATGGTTAATCTTTGCACTGGGGACTTAAAACCTGATGGCCAGTCTTTTTATGCCTTAGTGCTGTGACATTTCCTGCCAGTGTAACAACTGGGACAGCTTTATTTTAGGAATGACAATGTTCTACTTACTTACTTGAGTCTAAGTGTTCATTGAAATACAGGAGAGCAAGCCTCTTTTTTTGCGTTCTCTTTTTGAGTGCTTTGACTCTACCCCAGCGACACACTTAGCACTCTACCGAGCTTTGCCCTTGAAGAGTATTATGTAATGGGTTATGTAGCCGAATCTATCTGTGTGTTCTGCTTAAATGTGCTTAGTAATGCTGAACTGTTGGTGAGCAGCCCATCACTTTCATACAGACAAAGACTGTGAAATACAAGGACTGACATGTACTTTTGCTGTCAGATAAAAACAGTGCTAGTTACAGATTACATGTAATATGGATTATGTAATTAGATTATAAAAATCACAAAAAATCAAGTATACTTGTAATTAGATTAAATTGATTGCATATTAAGGCAACAGCAGTACATTGTTCATAATTTATGGATCCCCACCTAATTCTTATTTAATTCACCTTTTAAATGTTTCATTGTAAATCAGCCTACTGCTGATATACACTCATTGAGCACTTTATTAGGAACACTATGGTCCCAATTAATCACCCGACGTGGTCTTCTGCTGTTGTAGCCCATCCACCTCAAGGTTCAACATGCTGTGCATTCTAAGATGCTATTCTGCTCACTACAATTGTACAGAGTGGTTATCTGAGTTACCGTAGCCTTTCTGTCATCTCAAACCTGTCTGGCCATTCTCCATTGACCTTTCTCACCAACAAGGTGTTTCCATCCACAGCACTGCTGCTCACTGGATGTTTTTGTTTTTGGCACCATTATGTGTGAGAACTAGAAACTGTTGAGTCTGAAAATCCCAGGGTTCAGCAGTTACAGAAATACTCAAAGCAGCCTGTCTGGCACCAACAATCATGTCAGGTCGAAATCACTGAGATCACATTTTTCCCCCATTCTGATGATTGATGCGAACATTAAATGAAACTCCTAGCCTCCAGCACTGCTGCCACACAATTGGCTGATTAGATAATCACATGAATAAGTAGGTGTACAGGTGTTCCTAATAAAGTGCTCCAGGCATATTTCACCTTAAAATCAAAAGAAAAAATATATAAATTCATATTGCACATAAAAAAGAAATGAGAATCTAATTGTGACCTGCGCCATTTTGAGTCATTTTGTCCCAGAAACAAATTTTTTCAAGTTTTATGCCCTATAGTGAAAAGGAAAACGTTTGAATAATAACATTGCACATCAGCCTACATTTAAATCTTTATATCTTGACAGTGGTTTGGCGTAGAAACATAATAATTATATCTTACTATAATAAAAATAATACATTAAATCCATAAGGTGTTTTTTGGGGGTCAAATTGACTCAAAATAATGGAGCATGTCACTATTAGAATCACCTAATAATACCTAATAATCACCTAATAATGGTTAAAACATCTGAATGCATTTTGGTAATGGCATTTTAGGGGGAAATGTGATTAATTATAATGAAAATAATGTCACAATGCAAAAATATTATGTAATTCTTAAATTTTTATATGATTTTTTAATAATTTTCATTTGATTTTTTGGGGGTGAAATGAGACTTGGGCATGTTCTAGAAATGTTTTTTGAGATGTACCCACATAACTGGTGTGGAACGCCTTCTTTTCACAATCCAGTCAGGTCCTTGTGGGAAAAAACAAGTCAAGCCCTAATTTTTTTTCTTCTCTCATTTAATATCCAGTTTCACTGAGAAATATGGGTAAAATGGTTTGTAAATAAGAAAAACATCAGAAGTCTTCTCACAATTTTGAGCTGCTCTTTTATAATTTCCTGTTCATGTGCATGTATACATATGTGTGTGTGCTTGTGTGTTGTTGCCAGGTCTTATTCCCCAACACCAGCAGGGTGTGTATGCAGGCAGTGGTCGAGTTTCTCTACACCAATCAGCTGTCTCCCATGGCAGACCTGGACCCAATGGAGCTGATCGCCCTGGCCAACAGACTGTGCCTTCCACGCCTCATCGCCCTGACAGGTGCGCCATCTTCCAACACAAAGCCACACACTCAGACTAACACACATATTCCTCAAATACAGGACAGAGCCGTATGGCCGCTACAGATCCAAAGCAAACAGGCCTTTTAGCCCTTCCATTCTGTGTTGCCTAGCAACGAGCCATGTCAAGTTGCCAAATAAAATAAAATGTCTCTGCAGAGCTTTGTGTGATACACACTACAATCTGTATAGCAGACGTCATCTAATGACGTGGTGGTGACAGGCTGAAATTTATCTGTGACTCCAGATGCAGGCTGTTTACTTAAGGTTTTGCGATGCCTGTGGCTCACTGGATAAAACACACCTTCTTCTTTTGGGAGTGTAAATTTAAAACGTTAATATAGTATAAATAATAATAAATAAATTAAATAAAATGGAAATGTAAAAAACTAATGTAATTATTCTTGCCCCCTGACCCATGTAATAATAATAAAAAAAATAAAAAAAATCTTACTGTCATCAGTGGGAATCAAGCTTGAAATTGATTTATGTTAAAGCTTCATGTTTTTGAACAGAATCAAACAGAACACTGGCATCTCGAGAAAGTTGAACTACTTTTAACTTGGCATGCGGTCTAAAAAGCAATGCTCATGTTGTGAGACACTGAAAAACAGCTAGATGTAGCACAAATTGCATCAGGTGGAATGCAAAAACATGTCCTGTGTGAATAGTCAATAAGTCTATCTCTGACAGATTCACAAACTCGATTGCAAAATGTAGGCCAGTGAAGGGCATATGTTCAATGATATGGAAATAAAACAAACAGTATATTGACTTTTAAAGCCACTTTTTGTAATGTGTATTCAAAGATGTACTTGTCTGCTACAATATTGACTTTGAATTATCTTAATTTGAGAGCTTTTATCAGCAAATATTGATAAATGCAATAGCATTTATCTCAATGAATAAATAAATCAGCATATCTGTAATGACTGGGCGGGAACTGATGTGTTAGGATCCATTTGCATAGGTTTTTTAACTCCAAAGTAAAGGGACAAATCCACATTCAAAAATCCAAGATGACAGGCAGAGACACGAATCCAAAAATACAGGCAAAATATCTGATAACAAAGGGTCAGTACAGTGGAAAAATGCTCAGAAATGCAATCCAAAGAAAGGCAAGTCTTTGCAAAGAACAAAGAGCACAGCAGGGTTTAAATACATAGAAGATTATTAGAGTAATGAGCAACAGGTGATGTGCATTAGAGTCTGTGTCAGTATTCAGGTGATTGTGACCTCTGGTGGTTAACCCGAGTTAATGCGGTGGAGGATATGAGCAGCTCCTGATGCGAATTGAAACTCTTCGGGTGGTCTGCCCTAAGTTTGTCGAAAAGGACGTGAGGGGTGATTGTGGTGATATTCCTTAATGAGCGAGGGGTCCAGTATATTGTCAGCTTATACCCAGGAGCATTCTTCGGGGCCATAGCCCTCCCAGTCGACCAAGTATTGGATTTGATGTCCCCTGTGTTGCGAATCCAGGAGGGTTATCAAATGGGGAGGACCCCGGATTTCTTGATTCGTGGAGTGACCCAATCTCGGCAGTTTCAGCAGGGATACATAAAAGGTGTAGGAGATACAGTAATTAACTGGCATTTGAAGCTTGTAAGATACTGAATTTATTTGATTGAGAATTTTGAAAGGACCTACTTACCTTACGTAACTTAATTTTCCTTGAGGGAATCCTTTGGCGAAGATTTCGAGTGGACAACCATACTCTCTGACCCGGCTTAAGAGAAGGAGCTGGTCGACGGCGTCTGTGTTTCTGTCTTCGTATAGCTCGATGGAGATGGAGAGGTTTCTAATGACCAGGGGAATAGAGGTTGGAAACCCAGGACACATTGAAATGGTGTTAGACTATTGGAAGTCTTTATCAAAGAGTTTTGTGTGTATTCAGCCCACGGAAGGAGGCGACTCAGTTTGTGTTGAATGCCATGACAATAGGCTTTTCATACTCGAGAAGTAAATTGGGGTCCACGATCAGACACAATGTCCTCAGGTAAGCCAAAAAAAAAAAAAAAAAGACATAGTGAGAAATTGTCTCAGCAGTCTCTAAAGCTGTGGGAAGCTTCTTGAGAGGGATTAGTTTGCAAGCTTTTGAGAATCTGTCAATCACTACCAAAATAGTGGTTTTAACCTGGGAAATGGATAAATCTGATCAATGATCCATCTGGAATCAGTCTAACTGGAGGCCGAGTTGTGTTCACAAGGTTCCACTTTGATGCAACGAGTGCTTTTGAGGACGAAATAATTATATAATTTGCCCAAGTTTGCTGGGTTGGTGACATCAAATCTTTTAAAGATATTCAGGGTTTAGTTTGAGGCACGCAGCAAAAAGTAAAGCGGATATCCACGAGCAGAGCTGCATTTTCCGCTTTGTTAGTAACGTATGCAAAATTCTCTATAAGGATGTTTTCTGTGCTGTACTTAGTCTCTCTACACGTTTTCTGCAATTTTTCCTTGTGTTGTCTGCGCAGTCACTCATGTTGCTGACAGCATGCTGCCTGTTGCTGACGGCATGCTGCATGAGTGTTTGTAGCTTGCTAGCCTGCCTAGCATTGCTTATTCTTATTCTTATATATTCATCGTTTTATCTTTTGCCATTTTACCGTGTGCTTCGGGATTTTCCACTTTTCTACTGTTTCATCTGTGTGTATCATACCGCGTGCACCCATTTCCCTCAATTCTTTCTTTTTTTTCCCGCTTTTTTCTGCTTGTCTATATCTCGCTGTGTGCATTCGTTTTCTCCACCGTGTTTTACACAGATTATTGCATCATTCTCAAACATCTGCTGATTAGGAACCACATTGATCTCAAATCCTCGCCGCTCAAGGACAACCATAACAACAACAACAAACAATTGCGGTAAGTCATGGCATCTGCTCATGTTATTTCTTTCTGCATTACATGCTACATGTTTGCTATAGCTTCTTCCATCAGCAGTGAGGGATTCATATGTGATAAATGTAAGTAATTAGTCAGGCTGATGGAGAAGGTTAATGAGCTAGAGACACACATCCGAATGCTAGTGGAGGTCAATGAGAAAGAGAAGCCGGTAGATACTGTTTCAGATAGGGGTAGTACAGCGAGCAACACACACTTTGGTTCCGACTGTAGATCCCCCCAACAGGGCATTTGGGTGACGTCTCGGTGGCATACTCGCTCAGCAAAGCACCACTCTCCCATTCCTGTTAGGGTTTCCAGTCGATTCTCCCCACTCAGTGATGCACCCACTGAGAATCATGTTGAGTCCTAATAATTAGTGTTTCTAGTGTCACTAATGATGTCCAGCTTCGCCAGTCAGAGATCACTGGAGATAATGTTAAATAGGTGTGTGAACTTTCAAAAGCAATGTCAGACACTGTAATATGCTCAGGCCACCTTCCTGCTCATTGTGGTGATGAGGTTTATAGTAGATTAGTGTCATTGAATGGCTGGATGTCTGAGTGGTGTCTGGAGAATAGCATTGGATTTATAGACAATTGGAAGAGTTTTTGGGGTAGACCTGACCTGCTAAAAAGAGACTGACTCCATCCCTCCAGGGAAGGTGCCGCTCTCCTCTCTAGTAATTTGGCTCATAGTCTTACTAATGATAGTATTTGACTAACTGGGGCCCAGGTCAGGAAGCAGACAAACTGGTTAATCCGAAGATCGTCTAGCTGCCTTGAGACGTCACACAGGTCACATAAACTACAACACATAGAGACTGTATCACCTATATATCATATAGAGACTGTGTCTGTTCTCCGAACTACCAAACACAAAATAAAAAATAAATTAAAAAACCTTTAAGATAAACATCATAAAAAGGTAGGGCTACTAAACATTAGATCTTTCTACCAAAGCACTAATTGTAAATTAAATTATTACAGATCATACTTTGGATGCATTCTGTCTGACTGAAACCTGGCTTAAACCAGATGAATATATTAGTTTAAATGAATCTGCTCCCCCAGGTTATTGTAATAAACATGAGACTCGTCTGAAGGGTCAAGGAGGAGGTGTTGCTACTCATCACCATAATCATATGCTAGATTTAATTCTGTCATATAGGGTTGATGTTGATACTATAGAAATTCTACTGCAGAGCGATGACATCTCAGATCATTACTTCATCTTTTGTTTGTTGTGGTCAGCTAATGTTACACAATCTAGACCATGCTTTCATTCAGGTAGAACTATTCTTTCAACCACTAAAGATAGCTTCACTAATAATCTTCCAGAATTGTGTCACATACTCAGTAAGCCAAAAAGCCTAGTAGAACTTGATGAAATAACAGAAAATATAAATGCAGTCTTCTCTAGCACTCTTGATAGTGTCGCCCCCCTTAGATTAAAGAAAATGAAAGAAAAAAGCCTCGCATCATGGTACAATGATCATACTTATGCTCTCAAGAGAGCAGTTCAGAAAATGGAGCGCAAGTGGAAGAATACAAAATTAGAGGTATTTCGCGGTGCATGGAAGGATAGTGTCTGTAGCTACAGACAGGCACTAAAAGCTGCCAGGTCAGCATATTTTAGAAAACTCATAGAAAATAACCACAACAATTCTAAGTGTTTATTCAGTACTGTGGCTAAATTGTTAGGAATAAAGCATTGACTGAACCAGATATTCCACGGTAGCACAATATTAAAGACTTCATGAATTTCTTTACTGATAAAATTGAAATAATCAGAAATAAAATTGGAACTATGAAATCAACTGTCACAGCACCTCAGAAAACAGTGTCTCATAAGTTTGCTCACGAGCAACTTCAATCCTTCACTGTCATAGTTCATGAAGAGCTAACAAAACTTATAAAAAAATCAAAAGCCACAACATGTTTGTTAGATCCAATACCAACTAAGCTCATAAAAGAGGTATTCCCAGTAATCTCAGAACCTCTTCTTAATATTATTAACTCATGTCCCAAGGAACTTTAAAATGGCAGTTATCAAGCCGCTTATTAAGAAGCCCCAGCTTGATCCTAGATAATTGGCTAATTACAGACCAATTTCAAATCTACCATTTATGTCGAAAATACTAGAAAAGCTAGTGTCCTCCCAACTATATTCATTTCTACAGAGAAATGGAATATATGAACAATTTCAGTCAGGATTTAGGCCCCATCACACTACAGAGACTGCACTTATCAGAGTTACATATGACTTGCTCTTATCATCTGATCGTGGCTGCATTTCTCTTCTAATGCTTTTAGATCTTTGTGCTGCCTTCGACACGATAGATCACAACATTCTTGAATAGGCTGGAGAATTATATTGGCATTAGTGGACTTGATATTTATCAGACCGCTACCACTTTGTATGTGTAAATGAGGAATTGTCAAATCCAAAAAAAATTTAAGTATGGAGTGCCACAGGGATCAGTTTTAGGACCTTTGTTTTTCTCCTTATACATGCTTCCCCTGGGAGATATTATCAGGAATCATGGAATAAGTTTCCACTGTTATGCCGATGATACCCAACTTTATATTTCTTCTTCAATATATTTATAATGGTCCCTGCCATTTCAGCGGGTAGTCCAGCGTTGTGGCAGGAGGGACACAACGTCTCGTTCCCTCCATCAGGGAACGGAGTTTACGCAAGTAACCAGGATGTTCCCTATCTGTCATTCACTCGACGTTGTGTTGATGTAGTGACACTAGGGGTCCCTATACGAAATGCCACAACTGGCTGAACTGTGTTACGTGAACTGGTGGTGTGTGATGGGCAGACCACTGTTTGCCTCGTAGCCAGTGCAACAGGCCAACACGTAACCTCCCCCAACACTGTTATGAGTGTCGAACGGCCCTTCGGGGACAAGTTGACTGCCCAAAAGATAGAGACAGTCTAGCCCAGTCGTGGCCTCTTATCCTCTTTTTTTTCCTCTCGCCAAAAAAAGAGTTAACTGACTGGAGCCATCAGGTCTATTCGGGGGGGTGTCCCTCCCGAGGGGAAGACACCACAGAGACCACACCCCACCCGGGGGGGGGGGGGGAGGGGGTATTTCAGTGGAAATACATCACATGGTCTTGCCGAGCTTTGTCGGAAGCATGTCATGTGGAGAAGTCCCATGGTAGGTCCTACCCTATGGGGGAGGAGTTTCTACAAACATGGTGACTGGGGCAGAGGGGCATCTGCCCAAGGAAGACGCAGTTTACCAACAGGGAAATGAATTAGCGGAAAATATACGTCACATGGGGTTACCTTTGGGGAACCAACACATGCGGAGCACCTACCCCAGTACAGGGCTTAGTTAGCACATGTACTGAGCCGGCAGAGAGTTTCTCCGCAAACTCGTCTGCCACAGGGCTCGGAGGAAATCATCCAGGGAACACAGTTTGTGAACACTACTGGGAGTCAACGGCGCACGTCTTCAGCTCAGGGGAGGTGAAAGGCGCTATGCACAAGCGATACACCCGGCCAGCTGTCCCGGACTTACTTGCTTGTGACTGCCACTACACGGGACGAAACTGGTTCCACCTGGAGATTGTAAAACCTTGCAAAGGTGTTGGGTGTTGCCCAGCCCGCTGCTCTGCAAATGTCTGTTAGAGAGGCGCCACTAGTCAAGGCCCAGGAGGCTGCCACACTCCTGGTAGAATGGCTTGTAACCCTGCCGGGGATGGCACGTCCTGGGCGTGATATGCCATTGTTATGGCGTCAATGAGCCAGTGGGTGATTCTCTGCTTGGAGACAGCGCTTCCTTTCTGCTGTCCACCAAAGCAGACAAAGAGCTGCTCAGACACTCTAAAGCTCTGCATGTGATCCAAATAGATGCGTAAAACGCGCACCGGACACAGCAGTGTCAGGGCTGGGTCTGCCTCCTCCTGGGGAAGCGCTTGCAGGTTCACCACCTGGTCCCTAAAAGGGGTCGTGGGAACCTTGGGCACATAGGTTTAGTTGGGGTCTCAGGATCATGTGAGAGTAGCCCGGACCGAACTCCAGGCACGTTTCGCTGACAGAGAACGCTTGCAGGTCTCCGACCCTCTTGATGGAAGTAAGCGCAGTCAGGAGGGCAGTCTTCAAAGAGAGTGCCTTAAGCTCAGCTGACTGCAAGGGCTCAAAGGGGGCTCTCTGTAGACCCTGAAGAACTACAGAGAGGTCCCATGAGGGAATGAGGCATGATCTGAAGTGATTCAACCTCCTGGTACCTCTCAGGAACCTGATGATCAGGTCGTGCTTCCCTAAGGACTTATCGTCCACTGTGTCGTGGTGTGCCGCTATAGTGACTGCATACACCTTCAAGGTGGAGGGGGACAGCCGCCCTTCCAACCTCTCCTGCAGGAAGCACCGATCCGACTGCACATCTCTGGGGGTCTTCGCGTCGGGAAGAACACCACTTAGTGAACAGATGCCACTTCAAGGCATACAGGCGCCTCGTAGAGGGGGCCCTAGCCTGAGTGATTGTGTCTACCACCATGGGTGGTAGGCCAATAAAGTCTTCTGTGTCCCGTCCAGGGGAGAAACAGAGAGATTCCAGAGGTCTGGTCACGGGTGCCAGATGGTGCCCCGTCCCTGAGAAAGAAGGTCCTTCCTCAGGGGAATTCACCGGGGGGGCTGTCGTGAGGAGCGTAAGGTCCGAGAACCATGTTTGGGTGGGCCAGTAGGGTGCTACCAGGATGACCTGCTCCCCGTCCTCCCTGACCTTGCACAGGGTCTGTGCAAGTAGGCTCACTGGGGGAAACGCATATTTGCGAAGTCCAGGAGGCCAGCTGTGTGCCAGCGCGTCTATACTGAGAGGTGCCTCGGTCAGGGCGTACTAGAGCAGGCAGTGGCAGGATTCTTGGGAAGCGAACAGGTCTACCTGTGCCTGCCCAAATAGACTCCACCTGCAGTGTTGAGGCCGCCCGGGATGTGAGTGGCTCGCAGCGACTTGAGGTGCTGCTGACTCCAGAGGAGGAGACGGCGGGCGAGTTGTGACATACAACGGGAGCGTAAACCACCTTGACGGTTGATGTATGCCACCATTGCCATGTTGTCTGTCCGAACTAACACATGCTTGCCCTGGATCAACGGCCGCAACCTCCGCAGGGCGAGCAGAATTGCCAACAACTCGAGGCAGTTGATGTGCCAACGCAGCCGCAGGAGCCGGCGGCTGAGTGCCCATTGCATACAGCGCCCCAGCCCATTTTGGAGGCGTCTGTCGAGGGCTGAAGAGGCGGTGACAGACCGGTGAGATGGACACGCGATGTGTCCTGTGGCACCATGCCCATTTCGGGACTCGAGTCTGGAGCCAGTGCTGAAGCGGTCTCATATGCATCAACCCGAGTGGAGTGGCCACCGCTGAGGATGCCATATGCCCCAGGAGCCTCTGAAACAATTTCAGTGGAACCGCTGCCTTCTGTCTGAACGCCTTCAAACAGGTCAGCACCGACTGTGCCCGCTCGTTCGTGAGGCGTGCTGTCAACGAGACTGAGTCCAATTCCAAGCCGAGAAAAGAGATGCTCTGAACCGGGAGGAGCTTGCTCTTTTCCCAGTTGACCCGAAGCCCTAGTCGGCTGAGGTGCGAGAGCACCAGGTCCCTGTGTGCACACAACACATCCCGAGAGTGAGCTTGGATTAGCCAATCATCAAGATAGTCGAGGATGCGAATGCCCACTTCCCTTAACGGGGCAAGGGCTGCCTCTGCGACCTTCGTGAAGACGTGAGGGGACAAGGACAGGCCAAAAGGTAGGACCTTGTACTGATATGCCCGATCCTTGAATGCAAACCGCAGGAAGGGTCTGTGTCGAGGTAGAATCGAGTCCTTCAGGTCTACCGCCGTGAACCAATCTTGATGTCGGACGCTCACTAGAATGCGTTTTTGTGTCAGCATCTTGAACAGGAGTCTGTGTAAAGCCCGGTTCAGTACTTGCAGGTCCAAGATTGGCCGCAACCCACTGCCTTTCTTCGGTACAATGAAGTAGGGGCTGTAAAACCCCTTCTTCATCTCGGCTGGAGGGACAGGCTCTATCGCACCCTTCCATAGGAGGGTAGCAATCTCCGCACGCAAGGTAGAGGCATTCTCGCCCTTCACCGAGGTGTAGTGGACCCCGCTGAACCTGGGCAGACGCCTGGCGAACTGAATCGCGTAGCCGAGTCGGACTGTCCAGACCAGCCATCGTGACAGGTTGGAAAGCGCAAGCCACGCGTCCAAGCTCCGGGCGAGGGGGACCAAGGGGACAATCTCATCGGACGTACCGGCGGGTGGGGCCTCGCGGCGGGGCGAAGCCTGAGGTGTCACACCATGTCGTGGTTGTGCTGAGTTCAGGGACATCGAAGCACTTACCTGGATCCTTGTGGCCACCCCGGGAACAGCCTGGAACGGGTAAGGAAGAGGCCTGTCCTCATGACCCGTGGAGACTGTCACATCGGGGGCGGGGAGACCGCCGCTGGTGCGCCAAACCTGCCAAAATGGAATGGTGGACGGTGGTCGTGATGACAGCCATGCACACGGGGTATGTGACCCAGGGAACAAGGAAACCACTCTTTTGCTGAACTCTTGGGCACCGCAGCCACTTGGGCATGCAGCGAAATTAAATGAAAAGGCAACAAAAGAGTCTCCTCTGTGCCCTCCACTGGGGGATGGAGTGGTCTGCTTACCAGCTCCAGAGCAGTGGGTTTTGTCGTCCCTGGGTCACCCATCTCAGGGACGCTTTGAAGCCTTTTGTGGGTTCTTGGCGGCCGGCCGTGAGACAGGTGGCGTCTGCTTCCTACGGTGGGCTCCACGCTGGGGCCGGGCCATAGGGGTGGGCTGGGGCGGAGCCGGTGCAGTCACCGCAGGGGGACGCCCTTGGCGAAAAGCAGGCTGGGTGCGGGTTCTTGAGCCGTGCCGGTGCAGGATGTGCCGGATAGCCTCCGTCTGCTGCTTCACCGCCGAGAACTGCTGGGCAAAGTCCTCGACAGTGTCGCCGAACAGGCCAACCTGGGAAATGGGTCACCAAGGCACCATGCCTTGTCGGCCTTTCCCATCTTGACCAGGTTAAGCCAAAGGTGGCACTCCTGGACCACCAAGGTGGACGTCACCCACCTGAGAGACCGTGCCATGACCTTCATCGCCCGGAGAGGCGGAACTACCCCAGGGCGGAACTACCCTTGTGCAGTTCCTTTAGCGCCTTGGCTTGGTGGACTTGCAGGCGAGCCATGGCGTGCAGGGCGGAGGCGGCTTGTCCAGCGGCACTGTAGGCTTTGGCCGTCAGGGACGACGTAAACCTACAGGCCTTGGACAGGAGATTTGGGCGCCTGCGCCAGGTGGTGGCACTCTGCGGGCATAGGTGCACTGCGAGCGCCTTATCCACCGGGGGAATCACCGAATAGCCCCTGGCCGCCCCACCATCGAGGGTAGTGAGGGCGGGGGAGCTGAAAGATCCGGACTGGCAGTAAAAGGTGCTTCCCACGACCTGGTCAGCTCCTCGTGCACTTCCAGGAAGAAAGGAACTGGGGCGGAGCGTGGCTGTGAGCAGCGCTGCGAGCCCAGGAACCAATCATTGAGCCGTAAAGGTTCAGGGGAGAGCGGAGGGTTCCACTCTAGCCCGACGCTCGCAGCTGCCCGGGAAAGCATGTCTGTCATCTCCGCATCAGCCTGTGACTGGGCGACCGTACCCGAGGGGGGAGCCCAGCTGAGGCTTCCGCGTCCGACTGGACGAGCCCGCTCTCTGATGCTGCACTCAAGAGCACATCACCTTCGCGGGCTCCGAACAAGAGGTCGAACTCGCCGTGAGACGAGCCGGCGGACTCATACGGAAGCCCAATCGGGGCAGACGAGCGTGCTGGGGAATGGGAGGTCCGTGGGGGGATACCCGGTGGAGGTGGTCCCATTGGAGTCCCCAAATTGCCCCCAGTGCTAGCTGCGCTGGCCTCATACCCATAGGTAGAAGGACCGAGGCAGAGAGCCGCTGGGGTGGCTTGCTTTCTTACGAAGGCAAGCCGCGACCGCAACGTTGCCATGGTCTTGTTCTCGCAATGAGTACATGATCCATCCATGAACGCTGTCTCCGCGTGGGTCGCGCCCAGACACGAAAGACAGCGATCGTGACCATCGGAAGGTGAATGAACAGTCGTGGAATTCAGCTCAGTGAACATCGACCGTTCGGCTCCGAAGAGAAAATCTGAATGAGTGGTTGCATACCAGCTCCGTTTATACCCGTATGTTCAGGGGAGTGGTATGCAAATACCACTCGGCAATTTTTATTGGCCTTTTATCAAAGACCAGCAGTGTTTCGGGCTCCCAAGAGTGACTACATTGACACAACGTCGAGTGAGTGACAGATAGGGAATAGCAGTGTATCAATGAAATCAAAGATTGGCTGGCCAGAAATGTCCTTCTACTCAATTCCGACAAAACAGAGGTACTAATGATTGGACCAAAAACGTCTAAAAATAAGCCGCTAAAATATAATTTGACTCTGGTGGATGTACTGTTACGTCGTCTTCTTCTGCAAAGAACTTAGGTGTTATATTTGATACCAGTCTGTCCTTTGAAAATCTAATTTCCAATGTATGTAGAACAGCATTCTTCCACCTGACAAATATTGCTTAATTACGACATGCTCTCTGTTGCTGATGCCAGAAAATTAATTCATGCATTCATGACCTCAAGACTAGATTATTGTAATGCATTACTGGGAGGATGTCCAGCAAGTTCAATAAATAAACTTAAATTGGTTCAAAATGCAGTTGCCAGAGTGCTGATTAGAACCAAGAAATATTATCATATTAGCCCAATTTTATTGTCATTAAACTATGGAATAGTCTCCCTAACAGTGTTCGGGATGCAGACACACTCACTCAGTATAAATCTATACTAAAGACTCATCAGTTTAGCCAGGCATACACCTATTTATCCATCAACTCACAATTAGGCTGCTTTAGTTAGGTCTGCTGGAACCAGAAACATCCATCATGATCTATAACTCTGCATAAAATGTAATGGCATCTACGCTAATATTATTCTATTTGTTTCCATGTCTCAACCTTCATATCCTGAGGTTACCAGAGCCTGCCAGATCCAGCTCCATTCCTGCTTGGTGTTGGACTCCACTGCTACGTGTCACTGAGAGATGATGACAAACTACTGCTGGTGCTAGCCAGACATCACTTCAGTTTCTTTTTTTTTTTTTTTTTTTTTTACTTCAGAGGATGAACTGATGCCAACTCCAACTGTAAGACATCGGATACTTCATATGTTACTGCCTGAACCTTGGACTTAGGATGGACCCCACCGAACCTCACTGAAATTCCCTGCAGGTTGAACTGCGATGCACCTCATCATTTATCTCTGCCTGCATCATCTTTGTCTATTGATGGACTAAACTCTTGAAATGGAATACATAGACTATCATTTAACTGCCAACAAAAGCCTTCATCAGCCACCTAACACAGGACAATGCATCTATGTGAACTTCTGCAGTTGATCCAAGATGGACTTCAAAGACATTAGTCATTAATCTTAAAGTGCATTAAGTTTGTTAATGCATGATTTCCTGTAAAGCTGCTTTGAAACTATGCGTGTTGTGAAAAGCATTATACAAATAAACATGAGACTTGACTCATGGAGACTAACATGCCATTATATAAATAAATGTTTATTTTATTATTTATAATTTTTATAACTTTTATTATGGTTTGTTACATCAACGATACCCGATACATTAGATGTATTCTCAATTATATAGAATGTAATTATATTTAATCATATTACTCTACTCATACACAGCATTATGTATTAACTGTAATTGTCTTGGACATAAAAATGTTCCACTGTATTTTGGGCATACACACCCACTTGCTGTCATGTGTATTCTGTTGATTCATGTCTTTTATTTTGAAATGTTTAGTTCCTGTTTCCCTTGTCATGTGATTCCTTTTTCCCTCCATGTTCATGTGTCATGTTTTCATTGGTTTATTGTTTAATTATCTTGTTATCAGTTCTGTTTGTTCATTGGTTTATGTTCTCCCATGTCTTGTATTTAAGCCCTCATGTTTGCATTGTCTGGTTGTCAAGTATTGAATGTGATGAATGTATTTGATACGCTATAGTCAAGTCAAGTCAAGTCAAGTCCATGTTTTGTTTTGTTTTGTTTTGTTTTGTTTTGTAGTCAGGGTTATTGGTGTTCATGTTAGTAAATAAACTGCACTTGGGTTCTTCATCTTCACGTCTTCGTCATTGCCATCATTGTCAGCAGTTCCAGCCAACATCGTTACAGAATACTTGACCAACCATGAACCCAGCAGTTCGGCTTCTACGCCTACGTCAGGGGAATCGTCCCCTGGAGGACTATGTTGAGAACTTCTGCGATCTAGCCAGCCAGGTGGACTTTAATGAGGTTGCCCTCAAGGACTGTTTTAGATTTGGACTAAATGAGTCCATTTCTTTTTTGATGCCTGGTGGTCGCAGTTCCCTCAGCCTGGCTCAATATATCGACCTCGCCCTACGGTTCATTGGTTCCCCATTCACTGTAGGGGAGGTGGATGCCGAGCCAGAGGTCCACGTCATGGCCGCCGCCGAGCCAGAGGTCCACGTCACAGCAACGCCTCAGCCTGCTCCATGCCACGTCACAGCAACGCCTCAGCCTGCTCCATGCCACGCCACGTCACCGCAATGCCTCAGCCTGCTCCATGCCATGTCATGTCACCGCAATGCCTCAGCCTGCTCCATGCCATGTCACAGCCACACCTGAGCAGTGGGACCTGGAGATGGTTCCCACCCTTATACCCACCCTTAGTTCTCCTGAGCAGGCAAGGGGAACTTTCGGCCCTCCGATCCCGCCTGGACCCTCTGAGCCCTGGACTTCGCCTTGGCCTGTCGGTCCCTCGACATTGCCTCAGCTCGGTGTTCCCTCGGCTCCACTACGGTCCTTCAGCCTGTCGGCTGTGCCGGGGTCCCTCGTCCCTCCGGCTCCTCCTTGGTCTGTCAGTCACCTGGCTGCACCTCGTCCCTCTGATCTGTCAGCTTCACCGGGGACCTCAGTCCCACCGGCTCCACTCCACCTCAGTCTTCCGATCCCTCAGCTCCGCCTTGGTCCTCCCTGCCCCTTCGAGTCTTCAGCTACTCTCCAGGCACCACGTTCCATGGCTCCGCCCCTCGAGCCTCTCATGGCTCCACCCCCCACAGACTTTGTCTTGGTCCCATGCCCCTCGCCCTTTCTCGCCATGCCCCACACCTCAAGACACCCCCCCCCCAGCTTCCTACAGAACTTTGAATTTATGTCATGTTTTACGTGTTTTGTTTATGTGTTGGGGTGTCAGGAGCCACCCCTTAGTGGGGGGGATATGTCATGTGTATTCTGTTGATTCATGTCTTTTATTTTGAAATGTTTAGTTCCTGTTTCCCTTGTCATAATTATAATTAATAATTTTCTTTATTTATCACACATTATACATTTGCACATATACAGTGAAATTCTTCTTTTTCACATATCCCAGCAAGGCTGGGGTCAGAGTGCAGGGTCAGCCATGATACGGCGCCCCTGGAGCAGATAGGGTCAAGGGCCTTGCTCAAGGGCCCAACAGTGGCATCTTGGCAGTGCTGGGGCTTGAACCCCTGACCTTCTGATCAGTAACCCAGAGCCTTAACCGCTGAGCTACCACTGCCCATGTGATTCCTGTTTTCCTGTTTTCATGTGATTCCTGTTTTCCCTCCATGTTCATGTGTCATGTTTTCATTGGTTTATTGTTTAATTATCTTGTTATCAGTTCTGTTTGTTCATTGGTTTATGTTCTCCCATGTCTTGTATTTAAGCCCTCATGTTTGCATTGTCTGGTTGTCAAGTATTGAATGTGATGAATGTGTTTGATACGCTATAGTCAAGTCCATGTTTTATTTTGTTTTGTAGTCAGGCTTATTGGTGTTCACGTTAGTAAATAAACTGCACTTGGGTTCTTCATCTAAACGTCTTTGTCATCGCCATCATTGTCAGCAGTTCCAGCCAACATCGTTACACTTGCGCATTGCCATGGCACGAAAATTGCACATAGAATTAGCACTCTCATGATAATTGGACTAAAAAATGAAAAAGACTATCCAAGACTATCTGCAAAATTAGAAATACATAAAATCATTTTGAATCTAGATTCGTGGTGGAGGGTTTCAGAGTGAAAACTCTCGTAGTGTGCTGCAGTGAAACCAGCTTACCTGCAAACAACTGAGGCAATTTAAATGTCAGACAAAGACAGAGCACACAAGTTGATTGTCTAACAGATTACTTGTCAAAAGACCTGTCAGCTTGGGCCTAGAGTATGCAAGCCAATTGGCTAACAGATTTCATGTTCAAAGGACCTATCAGCTTGCACCATATGGAGTTTCAAGACTGAACTTAGAATTATTTAAATATTTCAACTGACTGACAGCCCTACTTGCATATTTAAATATTTGCAGTCTGTAAGAGGTACCGACCACATTCTTACATATTATGAAATATTATGTGTAAATAATGCTGATGGTTCCCTATCTGTCACTCACTCGACGTTGGTGTCGATGTAGTGACACTAGGGGTCACTCTTGGGAGCCAGAGACACCTCTGGTCTTTGATAAAAGGCCAATGAAAATTGGCGAGTGGTATTTGCATGCCACTCCCCCGAACATACGGGTATAAAAGGAGCTGGTATGCAACCACTCATTCAGATTTTCTCTTCGGAGCCGAACGGTCATGCTCATTGAGCTGAATACTACTGTTCATTCACCTGCTGGATCTGACGGCGCATTTCAGCGGCTTCTCCCTCCTCTGCACTGGTGCACTGCAGAGAATGCCCCTGGGCACTTCGGCAGAAAAACTAGAGAGTATATTTTCTGAAAGAGCATTTTTCCCCTCTAAAAGAGTATATATTTCTCTAAAAGAGCGCACACACGGAACGTCTTTTTAAAGACGCGTCTTTTCAAAGATGCTTTTCCGATTGTGTGTTATTCCTGGTTGTGCTCGTCATCTCTTGCCTTCTAACGGTCACGATCACTGTCTTTCGTGTCTGGGCACTGCTCACGCGGAGACAGCGTTCGTGGATGGTCACATTCTCATTGCGAGAATGTGTCCATGGCAACGTTGCGGTCGCGGCTCGCCTTCGTAAGGAAGCGAGCCACCCCAGAGGATCCCGCCTCGGTCCTTTTACCCACGGGTTTGAGGCCAGCGCGGCTAGCAATGGGGGCGATTTGGGGACCCCAATGGGACCGCCTCCGCCGGGTATCCCCCCGCGGACCTCCCATTCCCCAGCACGCTCGTCTGCCCCGATCGGGCTTCCGGGTGAGTCCGCCGGCTCGTCTCACGGCGAGTTCGACCTCTTATTCGGAGCCCGCGAAAGTGATGAGCTCTCGAGCGCAGCATCGGAGAGCGGGCTCGTCCAGTCGGAAGCGTCGGCTGGGCTCCTCCCTTCGGGGTCGATCGCCCAGTCACAGGCTGACGCGGAGATGACGACATGCTTTCCCGGACAGCCGCGAGTGTCGGTTAGAGTGGATTTCACCGCTCTTCCCTGAACACTCGCGGCTCTGTGATTGGTTCCTGGGCTCGCGGCACCGCTCAAAGCCACGCCCCACCCCGTTCCTTTCTTCCCGGAAGTGCATGAAGAGCTGACAAGGTCGCGGGAGGCACCTTTTACTGCCCGGTCCCGATCTTTTCAGCCCCCGTCTAAGGCCTGTAGGTTTACGTCGTCTCTGATGGTCAAAGCCTACGGCGCTGCTGGACAAGCCGCCTCCGCCCTGCACGCCATGGCTCTCCTGCAAGTCCACCAAGGCGCTAAAGGAACTGCACAAGGGTAGTTCCGCCCCGGGATTGATGCAGGAACTGCGCTCGGTGACCGACCTCGCTCTCCGAGCGACGGAGGTCACGGCGCGGTCTCCCGGGCGGACGATGGCCACACTAGTGGTCCAGGAGCGCCACCTTTGGCTCAACCTGGACGAGATGGGTGAGGCCGACAGGACACAATTCCTTGCTGCCCCCATTTTCCAGGCGGGCCTATTCGGCGGCACCGTCGAGGACTTTGCCCAGCAGTTCTCGATGGTAGAGCAGTAGATGGATGCTAGCCGGCTTGTCCTGCCCCGGCGTGGCTCAAGATCCCGCACCCCATCTACTCATCGCCGAGGGCGTCCCCCTGCGGTGACTGCACCGGCTCGGCCGCAGCCCGCCCCTCCGGCCCGGCCCCGGCGTGGAGCCCACCGCAGGACACCGACGCCACCCGTCTCACAGCCGGCACCGAAGAACCCACGGAGGTCTTCGAAGCGCCCCTGAGACGGGCGACCCAGGGACAACGAAACCCGCTGCTCTGGAGCTGGTAAGCAGATCTTCTTTTTGTTACCTTTTGCATTTAATTGCGCTGCATGCCCAAGTGGCTGCAGTACTCAAGAGCTCCGCAAGAGTGGTTTCCTTGTTCCCTGGGTCACATATTCGGTGTGTACGGCTGGCATCACGACCACCGTCCACCACTCCATTTGGCAGGTTGGCGCTCCAGCAGCGGTCTCCCGCCCTGAGCGCCCAGCTGTGCCACAAATCCGCCCCCGATGTGACAGTCTCCACGGGTCATGAGGACAGGCCTCTTCCTCCCCCGTCCCAGGCTGTTCCGGGGGTGGTCACAAGGAGCCAGGTACGTGCTTCGATGTCCTCGGACTCAGCACGGCCACGATGTGGTGTGGCACCTCAAGCTCCGCCCCGCCGCAAGGCCCCACCCGCCGGTACAGTACCGAAAAAAGGCGGTGGGTTGCGGCCAATCTTGGACCTGCGAGTACTGAACCGGGCCTTACACAGACTCCCGTTCAAGATGCTGACGCAAAGACGCATTCTAGCGAGCGTCCGGCATCAAGATTGGTTTGCGGCGGTAGACCCGAAGGATGCGTACTTTCACGTCTCGATCCTTCCTCGACACAGACCCTTCCTGCGGTTTGCGTTCGAGGGTCAGGCGTATCGGTACAAGTCCTCCCTTTTGGCCTGTCCCTGTCTCCTCGCATCTTTACGAAGATCGCAGAGGCTGCCCTTGCCCCGTTAAGGGAGGTGGGCATTCGCATTCTCAACTATCTCGACGACTGGCTAATCCTAGCTCACTCTCGAGACGGGTTATGCGCACACAGGGACCTGGTGCTCTCACACCTCAGCCGACTAGGGCTTCGGGTCAGCTGGGAAAAGAGCAAGCTCCTCCCGGTTCAGAGCATCTCTTTTCTCGGTTTGGAGTTGGACTCAGTCTCCTTGACGGCGCACCTTACGAACGAGCGTGCCCAGTCAGTGCTGGCCTGTTTGAAGGCGTTCAAACAGAAAACAGCGGTTCCACTGAAACATTTTCAGAGGCTCCTGGGGCATATGGCGTCCTCGGCGGTGGCCACCCCGCTCGGGTTGATGCATATGAGGCCGCTTCAGCACTGGCTCCAGACTCGAGTCCCGAGACGGGCATGGCGCCACGGGACACACCGCGTGGCCATTATGTCGGTCTGTCACCGTCTTTTCAGCCCTTGGACCGACCTCTCGTTTCCACGAGCAGGTGTTCCGCTAGAACTGGTCTCCAGGCGCGTCGTGGTCACGACAGATGCCTCCAAAATGGGCTGGGGCGCTGTTGGCAATGGGCACGCAGCCGCCGGCCTCTAGATGGGTCCGCAGCTGCGTTGGCACATCAACTGCCTCGAGTTACTGGCAATTCTGCTCGCCCTGCGGAGGTTCCGCCGTTGATCCAGGGCAAGCACGTGCTAGTTCGGACAGACAGCACGGCAGCGGTAGCATATGTCAACCGCCAAGGCGGTCTGCGCTCCCGCTGTATGTCATAACTCGCCCGCCGTCTCCTCCAATGGAGTTAGCAGCACCAAGTCGCTGCAAGCCACTCACACCCCGGGCAACCTCAACACTTCGGCGGACGCGCCGTAACAACAGGTTTCCCTCAAGGGAGAGTGGAGACTCCACCTTCAGGTGGTCCAGCTGATTTGGAGTCGATTCAGTCAGGCACAGGTGCACCTGTTCGCCTCCCAAGAATCCTCCCACTGCCCGCTCTGGTACGCCCTCACCGAGGCCTTCCTCGGCATAGACGCGCTGGCACACAGCTGGTCCCCTGGCATTCGCAAATATGCGTTTTCCCCAGTGAGCCTGCTCGCACAGACCCTGTGCAAGGTCAGGGAGGACGAGGAGAAGGTCATCCTGGTAAGCACCCTACTGGCCCGCCCAGACGTGGTGCTCGGACCTCACGCTCCTTGTGATAGCTCCCCCCGGGCAAATTCCCCTGAGGAAGGCCCTTCTTTCTCAGGGAAGGGGCACCATCCGGCACCCGCGCCCAGACCTCTGGAATCTCCATGTCTGGCCCCTGGACGGGACGCGGAAGACCTAAGCTGTCTCCCACCTGTGGTGGTAGACGCGTTCACTCAGGCTAGGGCTCCCTCTACGAGGCGCCTGTATGCCTTTGAGTGGTGTCTGTTCGTTAAGTGGTGTTCTTCCCATCAGGAAGACCTCCAGAGGTGCGCAGTCAGATCAGTGCTTTCCTTCCTGCAAGAGAGGTTGGAAGGGAGGCTGTCCCCTTCCACCTTTAAGGTGTACGTTGCTGCCATAGCAGCACACCATGACGCAGTCGATGGTAAGTCCTTAGGGAAGCATGATCTGATCATCAGGTTCCTAAGAGGCGCCAGGAGGCTGAATCCCTCCAGGCCACGCCTTGTTCCCTCATCGGACCTCTGTAGTTTTTCAGGGTCTACAGAGAGCCCCCTTTGAGTTTTGCAGTCAGCCGGGCTTAAGGCACTCTCCTTGAAGACTGCCCTCCTGACTGCGCTCACTTCCATCAAGAGGGTAGGTGACCTGCAAGCGTTCTCTGTCAGCGAAACTTGCCTGGAGTTCGGTCCGGGCTATTCTCACGTGATCCTGAGACCCCCGACCGGGCTATGTGCCCAAGGTTCCCACCACTCCTTTTAGGGACCAGGTGGTGAACCTGCAAGCGCTGCCCCAGGAGGAGGCAGACCTAGCCCTGTCGTTGCTGTGTCCGGTGCACGCCTTACACATCTATTTGGATCGCACGCAGAGCTTTAGAATCTCTGAGCAGCTCTTTGTCTGCTTTGGTGCACAGCGGAAAGGAAGCGCTGTCTCCAAGCAGAGGATCGCCCACTGGCTCATTGACGCCATAACTATGGCATGTCTCGCCCAAAACATGCCGCCCCCGGTAGGGCTACGAGCCCATTCTACCCGTGGTGTAGCGGCTTCTTGGGCCCTGGCCAGAGGTGCCTCTCTAACAGACATTGCAGAGCAGCGGGCTGGGCAACACCCAACACCTTTGCAAGGTTCTACAACCTCCGGGTGGAACCGGTTTCATCCCAGGTAGTGGCACGCAACACAAGCGGATAAGCCCGGGATAGCCGGCCGGGTGTATCGCTTGCACATAGCGCCTTCCACCTCCTTTTGAGCTGAAGACATGCGCTGTTAATTACCAGTAGTGTTCACAAAAGTTGTTCCTTGGTTGACTTCCTCCGAGCCCTGTGGCAGTCGAGTTTTCGGAGAGACTCGCTGCCGGCCCAGTACACGTGCTAACTAAGAGCCCGGTTCTGGGGTAGGTGCTCCGCATGTGGCGGTTCCCTGTAAGGCTAACCCCATGCGATCTATATCTTCCGCTATTTCGTTTCCCTACTGGCAAACTGCGTCTTCCTTGGGCAGAGCCCCTCAGTCTCCATGTTGTAGTAACTCCTCCCCCATTGGGTAGGATCTACCTTGAAGGCTCTCCACATGGTTGGAAAGACCATGTGATGTATTCTTCCACTTAAATATCCCCCCCTCTCTTGGGGCGAGGTGTGGTCTCCGCAGTGTCCTCCCCTTGGGAGGGACACCCCCCGACTAGACCTGGCGGCCCAGTCGGATAATCCCCCTTCTTTTTTAGGGAGTGGAAAAAGAGAAGGGGAAAGAGGCCACGACTGGGTTAAGCCTGTCTCTATCTCTGGGTAGTCGACTTGTCCCCAAAAAGGGCCGTTCGACACTCATAACTGTGTTGGGGGAGGTTACGTGTCGACCTGGTGTGCTGGCTATGAGGCACACAGCAAGTCTGCCCACCACACACCGCCAGTTCACGTAACACAGTTCAGCCTTGTGGTGTTTTGTATAGGGACCCCTAGTGTCACTACATTGACACCAACGTCGAGTGAGTGACAGATAGGGAACGTCATGGTTACTGGTGTAACCTCCGTTCCCTGATGGAGGGAACGAGACGTTGGTCCCTCCTGCCACAACGCTGAACTACCCGCTGAAATGGCCGGACCTTATATCGGCTCCTCAGCGTAAAACCTGAATGAGTGGTTGCATACCAGCTCCTTTTATACCCGTATGTTCGGGGGAGTGGCATGCAAATACCACTCACCAATTTTCATTGGCCTTTTATCAAAGACCAGAGGTGTCTTGGGCTCCCAAGAGTGACCCCTAGTGTCACTACATCGACACCAACGTCTCGTTCCCTCCATCAGGGAACGGAGGTTACACCAGTAACCATGACGTTTTCTTAAAGTGGATGCTGTAAAAATGTCAAAATAGATAGAAAAGAAATGTTGGGGAAAAGTGTCAGTTAATGCACACTGTGTGCTAATAGATGTTTTCTCTCCTCAGAGCAATATGCTGTGAGTGAGTTTGTTAAAGCCTCTAAAGATGGACAGGACATTGATGGAGAGGTACTGACCTATCTGGAGCTCGCTCAGGTACATTTATCCTTTATTAACAATATATAATTTACATAACAGCACACTATGTACAACATTTATGTAAAATTTACAGTAAATTACTGGCAACCTTAGTTGCCAGGAAAGTACTTTAAATTATCCATAAATTATCTGTTTTCTATTTTCTTGTTCTGATGACAGTTCCATAATGCTAATCAGCTTGCTGCCTGGTGCTTACACCACATCTGCACCCATTACAACAGGATATGTGCCAATTACCGCAAAGAGATCAAGTACAAATCATCAGGTAACAGCATTATCTGAATTAATTTGATTAATTTGCTGTCTATGGTGACCAATTGGAGATGTGGGGAGAGTGTTCATGAAACCTGTTTGAAAACATTAATTATTTTTGTAATCTGTTTCGTGTTCTCTTAAGTGTTTTGCTGCCCAACCCATCTTTACATGTCATTCACCCTTGATATCTCTGCTTGTGTTGTAATGTGAGCAGAGAACCAGGAATACTTTGAGAAGCACCGCTGGCCTCCGGTCTGGTATCTGAAAGAGGAAGATCACTATCAGCGGGTGAAAAAGGAGAGGGAGAAAGAGGATGTGGTGTTGAATAAACATCATTCACGCCGCCACTGGTGCTTCTGGAGCACGTCTCCTGCTGTGGCTTAAATTTCTACCAGCCCATTCACAAGGCTCTTAATCTCTCTAAATAATGTTTCTTTACAAAACCCATTTCTTTCTTTCTTTCTTTCTATTTGATAAGACCCATACGGCAAAATAAATATTTTTAATGTGTTGGATGACAAAATATATTAGGAAATTGTATTACAAAAATGTATAGTGTAAATTAGATTGATACATTATATGTTTAAGTTATATTATATTATATTATGGCAATTTTTGTATATTTTAAAATTAAAAGATATAAATATTGCACAAAATATATTTAAAAAATATATAAATTACAGCAAGTATAAAAAGTACTATAACATTATTTTTTGTTTTTGTTTTTTACTTTTCTTTTCCCCTTAGTACATTTTATAATATTTTGCAATTTGAATGTTTAAACAAATATATTTCTGTTTGGAAAACAAATAGTTTTTAGCCATTCTGTTTATAACATATGTTTATAAAAATATGTTTAAAATATATTTTGGCCAGAAAAAAATTCAGTAAATGTTTTGCCGTATGGGTATGAAATTGGCCACGCTAAAAGAACAATGTCCAATCGGTTTAAAGCACAATTTCAGTGTCCAATCAAATCCAACAAATTATGTGTAGTTGTCCACTGAACATCTAGAGGTAATGTATAGGCCTATTCTTTGTCATGTAACGTTAATTTAATTTTTTAAAGCCACTGTTTTAGGCTTGTTTTGTCTTACATCAGTGTTTTGTCTGTTTTTGCAGGCATAAGAATCTTAAAACTGTAAGACAATTAGGGAATCTGTTGAGTGTTGTTTTTTCTTGTCTATAGGTGCTATATATATATTTGCATTAATACATATTTCAAACTGTTAAATGCTTATGGCACTAATTCTGTGAACATCCATTGATTTACTAAATCCATTCAATTTGCATGGTACAATTCTGCATTCAGGCAATTTTGGGCAATGCAATGGGGCTAGGTTTTAGACCAAAAACAGTGCTTGAGGTTCAGGCTTGCTGTAGTTTTTAATCTAATGGATGTAGTTTGATTGCTGTGTTTGTAAGAGCTTACAGCATTCTCTGCTGCTGGGGCCATATATTAATATCAGGGTCAGGAACTACATAGCTGGGTCATTCCTGTTATGCAGTACATTTTCATCTCTGCAACATATTAAAAAAAATATGCTTGTGTTTTAATTTAATGAGGTAATTTTAAACATGAAGCAGACTTTCAGAAAAATGCTTTGATCAAGCTCAACACTTAGACTTTAATAATTGTAACTTGTATATTTACATATTGGCAAGGAAGTGCCTAACAGGATGGAAATAAAGAGTTTAAGTTAGGGATTAACAACTAATAATTTTATATATATATATATATATATATATATATATGTGTGTGTGTGTGTGTGTGTGTATGTATTTTAACATTTATGATATTATTGCGATTTATGTAGTTTTATCAAACAGAATGGTAGGCTATGTTTTAGACTTAGATATATCAACTAATATCACAAAACAACACACAAGTTATAAAAGGAACTGGTGTTTATTGGTTAAAGGAATTATAAAACTAACAGGATGGAAAGTGATATTGAGGACATAGGAAAAAGCTACACAGTAGTTAAAGTACCAATTAAAACTATATTTCTAAGACAACATGTTTAGTTTGAAACATTTTGATTAAAGAACGGAAACAAACACCTGGAATATTTCTTAATAAACTGCAACTCTTTCTGCTTTTGACATGAGACATGGCCCTGTGTTCACTTAATAGTGATATTGTGATTAAAGAAATCTAATTAATAAGATTTCCATCTTTAAAATTGTACATTTTATCCAAAATGTTAAGACGTATGATTCACACATGAAAGTGTACTGCAAAGTGAAAGTGACCCAGCTCTGTCCAAAGGGGCAAGTTTGTACAACTGCAAAGAAGCAAAAATATCTGTGTATGCCACTTAATCCACCTCCAGCTATAGTTGACTACCAGTTTCATATTATTTTTCTATTTTATTTTTTTTACCTATGTTAACCTTGACAAACAACACAGTCACTTATTATTAGAAGGGCTTAGCACCATGGCTTAGTTCAGGGCATACCTTAACTAACAAATAATAAAATAAAATGTAACCACTACTCACACATAATACATATAATACATTAGCTCCACCATTGTTGTGCTAGAAGTTACATATGTACTGTAGTGGATATTAACTTTATTTACACATGAAGGACTGTCATAGTTCTCAGCTTTGTCCTGTAATGAATAAGTAATGTATGTAGATGTTTCATGGAAGGATATTACAGGCTGTTTTCATAAGGAAAGAATGTATGTGTCGGTATGTATTGCACTCTTGAAGATGATGCATGTTTTTGCGTAACGAAACACCTGGTTGTGTCAGTGTATCCTAAACGAGACCAGACGAATGGTGTATTTGCCTATAAATAAAGGAGAAACATTAATACTTGAAGAATAATAATAGTGTTTAGTCATTACTAGTGTAGATTCTCTTTAGTTTACCAAAGCAATATATAGATGATCACACTCAAAAGATACCATGATTGTGGTATTAAAGAAATTGTTGTTAACTATTGTTAGCTGCTAAAAACCAAATGGCTGGTTCATTTGGTTCTTGCTGTCTAAATGCCTTTGATCTGGCTAATTATTATCATTAATGTTGTTTGTTTATTTATGTACTTCATTTATTTTTTGAAAATGGAATATTGTTGAATAAATTATTGATTTTACTTTGTATTGTGTATTTGGTTTTTGTAATGCACCTCATCTGACATTACATAATCAGCATGATTAATTTTGTTATTGTTTTTTTGTTGTTATTGGATTAAACATTTTATTTTTGTGATTGAGAACTACCATAAATACATATTGATAAATACTTCCTGAAATACTTTAGCATTTAAACTAAATAAAACTGATTTTCTACATAAAATATCTTCAATAAATTCAGAATACAAAAATTTGAACCATGGACCTTACATTAAACCACACTGAATGTGCTTCATGTACAGTGTACTTGTGGTCGAGGACCAGGCGACGGCGTGTCTGTGAACCGCCGAGCAATTTGTTTTCTCTCTCTCCTCTCTCTTTCTCACTGTCACTCCACCTCACTCTTTCCCTTTCCTCTTTTCCATCCCCTTGTCTCCCTCCCAGGTCTGGGAAGGTGGGGAAAGCCTGCCAGTAGGCGCACTCACGGCCCGGCCCTCCTCCTCGTCACAATATTCATTTGAGGGAAGTGGTCCTGACTGAAATATAATAAACTAGCTTAAAACAACAAACATGTTGCCATTACCTCAGGGCCTGAAATATGGCGCAGGGCTGCAGGTATTGCGCAAAATTTTAATCATTCCTGCATGTTCCACGTTCATAATGTGGGGAATTCCTGCACACTTTTATTCACTATAACATGTATCTGAGAAATAGTAAACCAATACAATACTAGCTTAAAGCAACAAGCTGTTATAACCTGGATGTTAATTAAATACCCTATTCCTCTTAGCTGGCAGTTGGAGGCCTAAATGAGGAATGGCTTATAGGGAGGGAGTACCATATTTAATCAAAAGTAACAGTCAGTATCTGATGTGGCCACCAGCTGCATTAAGTACTGCAGTGCATCTCCTCCTCATGGACTGCCTCAGATTTGCCAGTTCTTGCTGTAAGATGTTACCCCACTCTTCCACCAAGGCACTTGCAAGTTCTCGGACATTTCTGGGGGGAATGGCCCTAGCCCTCACCCTCCGATCCAACAGGTCCAGATGCGCTCAATGGGATTGAGATCCGAGCTCTTTGCTGGCCATGGCAGAACACTGACATTCCTGTCTTGCAGGAAATCACGCACAGAATGAGCAGTATGGCTGGTGGCATTGTCATGCTGGAGGGTCATATCAGGATGAGCCTGCAGGAAGGGTACCACATGTGGGAGGAGGATGTCTTCCCTGTAATGCACAGCTTTGAGGTTGCCTGCAATGACAACAAGCTCAGTCCGATGATGCTCTGACACACTGCTCTAGACCATGACGGACCCTCCACCTCCAAATTGATCCCGATCCAGAGTACAGGCCTCGGTGTAATGCTCATTCCTTCGACGATAAACATGAGTCCGACCATCACCCCTGGTGAGACAAAACCGTGACTCGTCAGTGAAGAGTACTTTTTGCCAGTCCTGTCTAGTCCAGCGCAGGTGGTTTGTGCCCAAAATGTTGTTTCTGGTGATGTCTGATAAGGACCTGCCTTAAAACAGGCCTACAAGCCCTCCCTCAGCCTATTGTGGGCAGTCTGAGCACTGATGGAGGGATTGTGCTTTCCTGGTGTAACTAAGGTAGTTGTTGTTGCCAGCCTGTACCTGTCCTGCAGGTGTGATATTCGGATGTACCGATCCTGTGCAGGTGTTGTTACACATGGTCTGCCACTTCGAGGACAATCAGCTGTCCTTCCTGTCTCCCTGTATCGCTGTCTAAGGCGTTTCACAGTACGGACATTGCAATTTATTTCCCTGGCCACATCTGCAGTCCTCATGCCTCCATGCAGCATGCCTAAGGCATGTTCACGCAGATGAGCAGGGACCCTGAGCATCTTTCTTTTGGTGTTTTTCAGAGTCAGTAGAAAGGTCTCTTTAGTGTCCTAAGTTTTTATAACTGTGACCTTAATTGCCTACTGTCTGTAAGCTGTTAGTGTCTTAGTGACTGTTACACAGGTGCATGTTCATTAATTGTTTATGGTTCATTGAACAAGCATGGAACACATTAATTAAACCCTTTACAATAAAGATCTGTAAAGTTATTTGGATTTTTACAAAATTATCTTTAAAATACAGTGTCCTGAAAAAGGGACGTTTCTTTTTTTGCTGAGTTTATTATATGTTTTCAATATACATCATAACTGAGCAGCAAAGTTCTCAGTCAGGATTTCATCTGTTAACATTTTCAATGCATTTGTCAACACTAAATGGCCATTATGAACTCTTGAAGGGATAGCACCCAAAAAATAAATTCATCATCATTACTCATCCTCATGTTGTTGCAAACCTGTATGACTTGAGTTCCACGAAAGAAAGAAAAAGGAGATAATAGGGATAATGTTAGTTTCAGTCACCATTCACTTTTATTGAATGGAAAAAAATACAATGATAGTGAAGGGTGGCTGACATTCTACCTAAAATCTTTTGTGTTCCTCGGAAGAGAGAAATTCATATGGGCTTAAGGGTGAGTAAAGATAACTGAAATGAGATTTTTGGGTGAGCTGCCCTTTTGTTAAAGTATTTGTTAAAGGTATCTGCCAAGAACAATAACATACTGTACATGTAAGTCAGCACATAATTGCATCACATCTTGCTGGGAAACAAGTGACTGAAGGCCAAAATGTAGGCTACATACTTAAAAAAAATCAGTCTATCTGAAAACTAGAAGTAAGAATTTCCCTTAATCCCCACCCATGAGATTTAAGTGAGATTGTTGTAAATTTAAATGTTTTAGTATTAGTATTCTCCCCCAAAGTGTGTAAAATCCCCCTATATGAGCCATGCAAGAGGGAGTTCTCCCTCATTTTCAGCCCTGATTACCTGGATAGGAATTAAATGAGCTGCATGTTCCTATTATGAATTCCGAGGAACCTACTGGGGGAAGCACACACCCCATGCAGCAGCAACCATACATAAATTAGTTTAAAGCAACAAGCATGTTGCTATTACTTATATAGGAATTAAGACGAGCAGCAAGATCCTATTACAAATGCTGCAGAACCTACTGGGGGAAGCTACATCCCATTCAGCAGTAACCATAACTAACAGCTACCATAACTAAAACAGGTGTAATATTCTTATTACAAATGCTGAGGATCCTACTAGGGGATGAATACACCCTATGCAGCAGCAAACAGAGACATAAACTAGCTTAAAGTAACAAGTCTGTTGCCATTACCTGGGTAGGAATTAAAACAAGTGGCATGTTCCTATAACGAACACTGAGGATCCTACTGGGGGAAGCATATACCCCATGCAGCAAAAACCAGAGATATAACTAGCTTAAAGCAACAAGCTGTTATAAACTGGATGTTAATTAAATGCCCTATTCCTCTTATCTTGCAGTTGGAGGCCTGAATGAGGAATGGCTTATAGGGAGGGAGTACCATTTTTTCAAGGAATAAATTCACACCTGAATATAAGTCGCACCTGATCAAAATTGTGTTGCTGAGAGAAAAATAACACATAAGTTGCATCTCTGTATAAGTTGCACTGACAGAGGTTGCATGCTGCAGGCATTAGGAACTGGGAGCAGCCGCCTGACTTCCCTTTAGCCGCTGAGATGTCAAGACCCACTCTGTGAAGAAGATTACCTCAGCATCTATGCATCTCTGAATAAACAGCTTTTAGTTTGTGAGTAAAACACTGTACCTATTGTATTCTATTCATTCATTAGGGTTAGCAACTGTCTATCTGTGGATATTTCTGCTATTTAAACCTTTTTGCTATACACTAATTTTCCGGTTCAGTGACTGATTTTTTCCTATGAGAATGATGAAACTTAATTTTGCATTTGACAGTGGTCTAGATGTTGTTAGAAAAATAATGTTATGATGGGGCAGAACATGTAAACTGGTTGTCTAAAGTACTTTAAGGCAACATATTCTAATTTGGCTACTTCAAAATGCTTCTAATATATCTGTGACTAAAGTTTTCATTTGTTTGTGTTTAAGCATATGGGTTTTGGTGTGCAGTGTGTTTGACCAACTGACATCAATAACATCTAAATTACGTAAATAAGTCGTTTTGGACTATAAGTCACAGGAATTTTGCAGATGATGAAAAAAATGCAACACATATTCAGTAAAATATGGTATTTGAAAAAACATGCCCATGGAGAGTGGCACAAGCACATTGAACAGAAAAACTGATGGCTATATGCAAGATCGACGCAATCAGTCAATTCTATACTGTGTCTGAATATACACTCACTGAGAACTTTATTAGGAATGCTATGGTCCTAATAAAGTGCACAATGTGTTCTTTTGTTGTTATAGCCCATCCGCCTCAACGTTTGACTTGTTGTGCATTCTGAGATGCTATTCTGCTCACTAAAATTGTACAGAGTGGTTATCTGAGTTACCGTAGCCTTTCTGTCAGCTCAAACCAGTCTGGCCATTCTCCGTTGACCTCTCTCATCAACAAGACGTTTCCATCTGCAAAACTGCTGCTAACTGGATGTTTTTCTTTTTTTTTTTTTTTGGTACCATTCTTAGTAAACTGTTGTGCATGAAAATCCCAGGAGATCAGCAGTTACAGAAATACTCAAACCAGCCAAGTTCACAAATAACATCCCTGGGGGACTTAAAAATCACTCTACGAGGGGGCCTGGGTAGCTCAGCGAGTATTGTTGCTGACTACCAACCCTTGAGTTGTGAGTTCAAATCCAGGGTGTGCTGAGTGACTCCAGCTAGGTCTCCTAAGCAACCAAATTGGCCCAGTTGCCAGGGAGGGTAGAGTCACATGGGGTAACCTCCTTGTGGTCACAATTAGTGGTTCTTGTTCTCAGTGGGACACGTGGTAAGTTGTGTGCGGATCACGGAGAGTAGCATGAGCTTCCACATGCGGAGACTCCGTGGTGTCATTCACAATGAGCCATGTGATAAGATGCACGGATTGATGGTCTCAGAAGCGGTGGCAGCTGAGACATGTCCTCCCCCACCCGGATTGAGGTGAGTAACCGCACCACCACGAGGACCTACTAAGTAGTGGGAATTGGGCATTCCAAATTGAGAGAAAAGGGGATAAAAAAAATTACTATGACAAAAGATGGAAAATACCAACATAAATTAGATCATAAATACACTTGTAAATATTAACATAATAATAAATATAGCTGCAAGCAGCAATGATTGGGTTAATCCCTAAAGCCATTCACAATGCAAAGAGCTCTGGCACAACTTTTAAACCAACCAGAGGCAGGGATCAAACTGGGTTCACCTAGTCTTTTGAATTGAAGCCCAGAGCTCTAACTACTGTTCCACACAATTGACAAGTCTGAGTGACATCAAAGACATTCTAGGTTGAGAATACATAAATATTTCTGAGAAAATATTGTTACAGATTAGTTTTTTACTATGCAATAAAGTACAGTATGAATTGTAGTAAGCACAACATGAAGACTCAGAGATCAACAGAAGTACAAATTTTAAAACTGCTCTTTCCTGGACTCAAACTCACAACCTTTTCAGCCATATTCCAATGCATTAACCACTAGGCCATTCAGTTGACACAGCTCAAAAGTGCCAAAGAGACATTCCAAGCTGAGAGCAGCAGGCTTTGAATGAAAAAATACAAACAATAAAACATTTCTCTCTGCCATTTTCTGAAGACTTAGAATAGGGAAGAAATGATACTTAAGTTTTGTTTAAATTGACTGCAACTTTTGACCACTATGTGGCACTCCAAATGGCTCAGGTACCCTCAGGACATGATGTTGAAAATGCATACCAGTTCTTTTTCAAATCCGACAAAGTGTTCAAAGATACATTACTTTATAAAATTTCTAAATAGTGGAAAGTCGATATGGCTGATATCAAACACAACTGAAAGAAAGAACAGTCTGGATATGATGTTCATTTCTTTGTAGTTTACAAGCTGCCAGGAGCTTGGCTCAAACTCGTACACTTTCAATCTCTACAGCTTGCAGGTATAGTGAACTGACCTCTATGACACACAGCCACACATTTTACTTCTGCTTATGAGTCAGCAGGTTTTATATGAAATAAATAAATACGTTTAAAAATTTCTCTCTGCAATTTTTAGAAGACTTAGAATAATGAAGCAATGGTACATTAAACATTTTGTTTAATTTGACTAAGCAACTTCTTTGTATTGTACAAGCTTCCCAGAGCTGGGCTTGAACTCTTTTGATCTATATGGCTTGAAGGTACAGCAAACTGACCTCTATGCTACACAGCCACACCTTGTACTGGTGCTAATGAGACAAACCAAGCTGAGAGTCAGCGTGTTTTAAATGAAAAAAAAAAAAAACTCTGCCATTTTCTATGCAATGTAATAAGCTCTGGCCCCCTCCCTGCTTATCACGATGACAAGATACATAATAGATTGTCACTCAGTGGCTGACATTTCTGGGGACAGTGTTGTTACGAGAGCTGTTTTTCCCTCCCATGTAGAGCTAGCTTCATTGAGGGCCCATCCATCTTTCAAACAGTGAGCATCCCTTCCCAATACCACATCTTCCTTTAATGTTTTCAGTCCCCAAAAAGCATCCCAACTACCCCCTCACCGACCTTGAAATTGTGCCATAGACCTCCTTCCTGGTGCTCCACTTCCTCAAGGACGGATCTACTCTCTATCTCTTCCAGACAAACGGGCCATGGCAGAGTACATAGATGAGGCCCTCGCCAAAAGTTTAATTTACCCTTCCACATCACCTACCGCCTCCAGCTTCTTCTTTGTGGCCAAAAATGATGGGGGACTCAGACCATGCATTGCTTACCAGACACTGAATGAGAGCACTGTCAAGTTTAAGCACCCTTTGCCTCTGGTTCCAGCTGCACTTGAACTCCTGAGAGGTGCCCATATCTATGCCAAGTTGGACCTGTGCAGTACTTATAGCCCTCATTCATATCCGCAAGGGTGACAAGTGGAAAACAGCTTTTATCACTTGTAGTGGCCACTATCAGAACTGTGTCATGCCATATGGGTTGGTCAACACCCTTCCGTTTTCCAGCAGTACATAAGTGAGGTTCTGTGAGACGTCACAGCTTTGTAATTGTGTACATCGATGACATCCTCATCTACTCCTCTTGTGTCAAGAAACATGTCCTTCATGTGCGACAGTCCTTCAACGCCTCCAACAACATCATCTGTATCTCAAAGTGGAGAAATGCCAATTCCATCAGGCCTCTATCCACTTCTTGGGATACATCAACTGCCCCCAAGGTATCCAGATGGATTCAGTCAAAGTACAGGCCATTACCACCTGGCCACAGTCCAAAACATCAAGGAGCTTCAAAGTTTCAGTGGGTTTCACCAATTTATATATATGTGATTCATTCAGAAATTTAGTCTTGTGGCTGCTCCTCTCACCAGTCTCCTCAAAAACAAGCCTATAACCCTTCTTTGGTTTTCTGCTGCCACTGAAGTAATAGCTCAAAAACACTTTCACCAGTGCCCGATCCTCAAACACCCTAATCCAGAACTTCCCTTCACTTTTGAGGTTGACATGTCAGTCACTGGCATAGGGGCAGTGCTCTCCCAATGCAAGGGAATACCCTTAAACTACATTCCTGTGCCTTCTTCTCTAAGAAACACTCTCTAGATTGACAAAATTACAACATCGGCAATCGAGAACTACTTGCCATCAATATGGCGCTAGAGGAGTGGAGGCACTTGTTAGAGGGGGCTCACTTCCCATTTCAAGTCATCACTAGCAATCGTAGCCTGGAATATCTGCACTTAGCCAAGAGACTGAATCCTTGTCAAGCACTATGGGCACTGTTCTTCACCAGGTTCCAGTTTACCGTCCATCACCTACCGGCCAGGAATAAAGAACATCAAAACTGATGCCCTCTCTCGTATTCTTCATTTTCCTGACCAACCTTCCTCTTCACCATTCTTCCTCCTTCCATCCACTTCAGCCTAATTCAGTGGGATATTGATCGAGAGATCTTCCAGGCCACAGAGTCAGAACCCGTTCCTGCCACATGCCCATCAGAACATACCTATGTGCCAACTACCATCCGATATCCACTCCTCGACTGGCTGCACTCCACGCCTGGTTCGGGCCATCCCAGAATATCCCAGACTCTAGAGCTAGTCCAGAAAAGTACTGGTGGCCCCGTCTGACACATGATGTCATGAACTTCATCCGTGCCTGTCCAGAATGCACCATCTTCAAAGTGCCTTGCTGTCTCCCAGCAGGGAAATTAGAACCCTTACCTTTTCCACCAAGACCCTTGTCTCGTACAGGAGTGGATTTCAATACAGACCTTCCCCCCTCCTGGGGTCACACCTGCGTGCTTTTAGCGGTGAACTGCAATTTCCAAAGCATGCCAGCTAATTCCACTCAAAGGACTCCCCACGGCACTGGAGACAGCTGAGCTTGTATGGAATGCAGCCCATGTTAATCTCTAGCAGTCCATCCGATGGCAAAAAGCCCTTGCAGACACTCAACGCTCCGAACTCCCACCTATCATCTGGGGCAACTGGTGTGGCTCTTCAACAGAGACATTCAATTAAGGCTCAATTCAAAAAAGTTAGGTCTCCTTTACATTGGTCCCTACATCATCTCAAATCAGATTAACCCAGTAACCTATCGCCTTTAGCTCCCCTCACAGTATCCTGTCTCTCCTACCTTCCATGTATCCCTATTAAAACCTTACCTGCCATCTCTCTCTCCTTCTTCTCAGCATGTTTACTAAAGTTTGTCTGTGGATTTATTTGAGTTCTGTTTATTTCCTGTTTCTGTTGGCTTTTGCCTTTTTGTTCTATTTTTGCATTAATAAAGTCCCAGCATCTGGGTTTATTACATCCTCTGTGCCCTCCATCTGCCTGACAGTGACATTGTCTGATATAAGTAAAAATCTCTGTCGTATTTTGTTCTTGCTACTGTATACAGACCCCAGGGCCCTATACAGACTTCCTTATAGAATTTGCTGATTTTCTGTCAGATCTAGTGGATAGAGCTTTAATTGTTGGTGACTTCTACAGTACATTCATATAGACAATGAAAATGATACCTTGAGACTAGAATTTATCGATATTCTCAACACTGTTGGGATCAGACAAAATGCGACAGGACCAGCTCATTTCCATGATCATACGCTAGATTTGATTCTGTCTTATGGGGTTAATGTTGAAAATATAGCAATTTTGCCAAAGAGCAATGACATCTCAGATCATTACCTCATCACTTGCATGTTGCACTTTGCTTAGGTCACTCAATCTATAATGCGTTAACGATTGGGTAGAACTATTCTTTCGACCACTAAAGATAGCTTCACTAATAATCTTCCAGATCCGTCTCAAATGCTCAGTATGACAAACATTCAAATAATTAATTATAATTATAAATAATTAAAACAATTATAATTATAATTATTAATTATAAACATTCAGTAGAACTTGATGTAGTCACAGAAAATATGGATACAGTCTTCTCTAGCACTCTAGATAGTGTCGCCACCCTTTGATTAAAGAAAGTTAAAGTGAAAAGCCCTGCATTGTGGTCCAATGACAATATTCATGCTCTTAAGAGAGCAGCTCGGAAAATGGAATGCAAGTGAAAGAGTACAAAATTAAAAGTGTTTTGCGGTGCATGGAAGGATAATGTTTTTAGCTACAGACAGGCTCTAAAAGCTGCCAGGCCAGCTGTTTTTAACAAAATCAGAAAAAATATCCACAACAATCCTTGATATTTATTCAGTACCAAGGCTAATTTAAAGAGGATCAAAGCTTCAACTGAAACAGATATTCCCTCACAGCACAGTAGTAACAATTGTATGTATTTCTGTTGGGCCTCATGTATTCAGATATAAGACAAAGGCAGGCCTAACACAGTCGTAAAAACCTAACTCAAGCCCCCACATTACAAGTCGTAAATTATACTGATAAAAATCGCGCCAAAATCAAACAAAGGGAGTCCAAAAAAACTACAAATGCCATGAAGCCTTGCTCACTAAAGGATCAAACTCTCAACTCCTATTGGATGAGGCACACAACAGAACGCACCTCAAACCATGACATCATCAGGAGTTGAAATACCTCTGAAATGCTTTCGAGATTTGCTTCCAGCAACTTTGTTTGCAGCGTGTGGACGCAGCTCTTCACTGCTCTCAGGTGCAACCTCGTGGCACAAGGAAGTAACGTCCAACTTGAAACTGTGGCCATACAATCTCCATCTCACTGGACGAGTTGAGATTACTCTGTGTTCAACCGAACACTCTTAACGGATCCGAAGGAGACTGCCGAGCAATCCGCATCTTCATCCGTTTGCCTACAGAAGTGAAGAGGTTAAAGATTTCTCTTCCATCTTCAATCAAGTCGACATTTCTGAGTTCTCCGCCAGCCCGCCGAGAATCAACAGCCGTACCGCCCACCGACAGAGCGAGGAAACGGCCTCCCGTCATCACCCGAGCCTCAAGGAACCTGGTCAGAGTTAAAGGATGGAGAAAAACTCATTCTACCCGTGTCCTCATGCCATTCAAGTAAGAGGTTTATGTCTGGGCAGAGATAGAATATTATAGTGTGTTATTCTTGTGTTTCAAGGTTTTTGCTTGTACAGTTTACGGACCGCCATGTCCGCTCATTATTAATACTCAGGGTATTAATTATCACGAATTTGTTTTGCTGTATTGTGGTCCAACCAAATTGGACTGTTGTGCAATTTCGCCATCGCGGGTGAGACAGTTAAACTGAGTTCATACATTAAAGAGTCAAAGTACGCGGGACTGTTTACGAGCCGTCCACCGCGTCTCTGAGTGATGAACTAACAGCTGCTTTCTCTCCCACGATCGTGAAATCGGCTTTAGGGCTGTCACTACTCTCTCTCTCTCTCTCGTACTAACCACACACACACGCACGCACGCGACCCCTCACAAACATTCTGGCACACATTTTTGGCTCGTAGATAGCTTAAATGCTAAAGCCCAGCTTTGTCCCTAAGCTATCGTACAAGCGGTTACACGCGGTAACTGGTGGATGCCATTGACTGGTTTCTCTCCGCCCCCATTCGCGGTCATATTCCCTGGCCGGAAGTCTTGCATGACATACTCTCCACGAGAGTCACGTCTGCCATTTTGTGCGCGTCCCTCCTTACACACCCACACACACACTGTCACACACACACCTTATGTGTTATAGGATTATTTTTATTTCCATATCTAATCATATCACTGTTTAGTTTGTAGTTGTAAGTCGGAAGTTTATTGACTGCATTGTATTAATTATTAATTGATATTACTGCATAAATAAACTTTGTTTATATTACAAAGAGAAGTGTTTTGGTTTGTTTTGCATACGCCTGTGTCATGCTGACGGGATGTCAGTGCTCGGATTCAAACCTTCATTCATTGTTTTATTTCCCGAAAATTGATATTCTTCGGATGTCGATTTTCCTAAGAAAACAATCTAATATTGAGACTGTTTTACTATCTGGTTATTAGTCCCTGATTTCAGGGTGGTGCCCCGCCAATGTTAATCCTTATTAATATTCTATTGATTTTTGATAATTATCTTTGATGATTGTTGAATTTGAATGATCAATAAGCTAGTGTTAATTTTAATTAATGTTTCATCGATGTTAACAATTAACGATTATCTTTGATAATTGTTGATTTAAAGGATTAAAAAAGCTAACATTGATTCTCATCAATGTTCTATTGATTTTAATAATTATCTTTGATAATTATTAATTATTGCTAATAACCAAACTTGCTCCTAAATGTAGCACACTACATTTACTGGAGCCCCATATGAGGTTTTAATGAGTTAGATTAAATTAATTAATTTAAATATTAATTAATAACTACAGAAATAATTATTAATTATTTCTGATAGTAACACTGATCTAAACAACCAGTAAAGCCCTACATTTCTTTAATAATAAAATTGAGATCATCAGAAAGAGAATTGTAATTATGCAACCATCTGCCACACAACTTCAGAAGACAGTGTCTCATAGTATTCTCTACAAGCAACTTCAGTCCTTTTCTGTTGGACAGGAAGAGCTAAAAAAACGTATTGAAGCATCAAAAGCGACAACATGTATGCTAGATCTTATACAATGCAAGCTACTGATAGAGGTGGTTGCTGTAATCTCAGAAACTATTTTCAATATTATTAACTCTTCGCTATATTTAGGACATGTCACAAGAACTTTTAAACTGGCAGTTATCAAATCACTTATCAAGAAACCACAGCATGGTCCTGGAGAGTTGGCTAATTATAGACCTATCTCAAATCTCCCAATTATGTCTAAAATACTTCAAAAGGTAGTGTCCTCCCAACTATGTACATTTTTACAGAGAGTAGGATCTGTAAAGAATTTCAGTCAAGATTTCGGCCCCATCATAGTACAGAGACTGCACTTATCAGAGTTACAAATGACTTGCTCTTATCTTCTGAACATGGCTGCATCTCACTTCTAGTGCTTTTAGATCTTAGTGCTGCATTCGACACCATAGCTCACAACATTCTTTTGGATAGGCTTAAGAATTATGTTGGTGTTTGTGGACAGGCATTAGCATGGTTTAGATCTGACCGCTACCACTTGTTTGTGTTAACAAGGAAATTTTAGATCAAGTAGAAGTAAAGTATGGGGTGCCGTAGGGCTCAGTATTAGGGTCCTCTGCTTTTCTCCTTGTACTCTATATGCTTCCCCTGAGAGACATTATCAGTAACCATGAAATATTAGTTTTCACTGTTATGCTGATGATACTCAGCTTTATATTTCTTCAAGACCTAGTGAAATTTCCAAATTCTCTAAGTTAGCAGAGTGTATCAATGATATGAAAGACAGAAAGCTAATTCATGCATTCATGACCTCAAGACTAGATTATTGTAATGCACTACTGGGTAGAAGTTCTGCAAATTCAATAAATAAGCTTAATTTAGTTAAAAATGCAGCAGCTAGAGTGCTGACTAGAACCAAGAAATGTAATAATTTAGTTCCGCAGTACTTAAGCGACCTTCTATTGCTCGGTAATATATCACGTTCACTACAATCACAAAAGTCTGGCCTCTTGATAGTACCTAGAATATCAAAATCCACAATAGAAGATAGATCCTTTCACTATTTGGCTCCTAAACTATGGAATAGCCTTTCTAACATTGTTCAGGACTCAGACACTCTGTCTTCAGCCAGGCATACACCTAATTTATCCTCTAACTCATAGTTATGCTGCACTGGTCAGGTCTGCCAGAACCGGAAATACTTCTCATATTGTATTAACTCTGCTTTAAAATGAATGGTATCTACACTAATATTATTATTCTTATTATTCTGTCTTTTGAGGTTACCAGAGCCTACAAGATCCAGCTCCGGTCCAGCTTGGTGTTTGTTTCCCACCGCTATATGTCACTGAGCAATGACTACTAACTGCAGTCTGTGCCAACCAGACAGCATGGGGTGCTTCAACAATCAGTGTCTGCATTATTTCCATCTATTATGATGGACTACAGAGGTTGAACTGCTGCCAACTCCTACCATTAAACAAGGGATTCCTCACTGGCCACTGCCTGCATCTCGAACTAAGAATGGACTACACTGGAAATGAACTGCCACAAGCTTCTAACAGGACTGCAGTGCACATCTCTCTGATCTGTGCTTGCAACATCTTGGTCATAGGATGACTACAATCGCTTAAATTGGATTACATAGAAAATAAGTGAATACCAACTATAACCTTCATCATCCAAATAAAAAAGGGCACTGCATCTATGTGCACTTTCACAGTCAATTCAGGATGGACTTCAAACAAACGTAATCATTAATCTTACAGGTCAGTCAATATACTTCAGTTTTAAACATTGCCCACCAACATCTACTCAGTTTACTTAATGAATACATGAGTTTTATTACACATAGATAACTAATATTGGCTTTATATTAATGCCGTGTAGCCAGAGGGGGATTGGCTCCCCCTAGGTGAGCCTGATTTCTCCATTAACTACATCATATTGACTTTTGGGTTCCTTGCCACAGTTGCCGTCGCCTTTGGCTTGCTCACTGGGGGACCTAAAGACAAATAATTTTAAAATCATGATTTTCAATTATGTTTTTAATTTAAGAGGACAGATTTTGAGAGGCCAGGCAGTGAAACACCCTCTCAAGGTCATAGTTGGCTCACTGGGTCAGCCTATTGGTCTGGGGATGTAAACCAGAGGAAAGGCTGACAGATGCTCCCACCTGATGGCAAAACTGTTTCTAGAAGTGTGAGATGATCTGGGGACAATGGTCAGAGTCCACATCTACTGGAATACCATGGAGCCAAAAGATGTGGTCAATTAAAAGGGAGGCATTCTCCTTGGCCGGTGGTAGCTTTTTAAGTGGGATGAAGTTGACCACCAACGAAAAGTGAGGACAACAAAGTTACCACTGGAGGGAGGCAAAGCAGAAACAAAATTCAGGGCAATGTGTGACCAAGGGCAGGAGGGAACAGGGAGAGTTTGCAGGAGAGCAATGGGAGGGCTGACTAGTGGTCATGTTTTAACCACAGACTGAGCAGGCTGCAATGAACCTACAAGTGTTCTCAGTCATCGATGGCTACAAGAACTGCTGCTGGATAGCAGCCAAAGTCCTATTGGTCCCTGGACAGGAGATAAATTTGGAGGTGTGGACTACAGGGTAACAGCCGATTGGATTGACATGGGTACAAACAACCAACCAACCTTCAAGACAACCCTCGGGATAGAGGCAGATCACAATGCCCTGGTGACCTGTGCCTCAATCTTTTATGTGGCTGGAGTGACGATTAATTCTGTCCTTAGGTTCTAGACCTGAGAGAGGGCATCCAGCTTGATGTTCTTGGAACCTGGATGGTAATTCTGTCGTTTGGCCATTCAAATTTACTTTTGGTTCTTAAGGTTGGCCCAGACCAGAAAATGGCACTTTAGATCCCTTCAACCGATGGTGCCACTCCTTTAAAGCAAACTTGACAGCCACCAACCTATTACCAACGTTGTAGTTCCATTCCATGGGGGTTAAGCAATGGGAGAAGAAAATGCAGGGATGCATATTTCCATTTTAAGAGGACCGTTGGGAAAGAATCACTTTGATTCTGACATCTGATGCATCCAGCTTCACTGCAAAGTGGGACTCAGGAGCCGGTGAGGATAGGACAGGAGCAAAGGTGAAACGGGCCTTCAGGGTCTCAAATGGTTTCTGGGCCTCGGTCATCCATTGGAACTGTAGCTTGTTGGAAGCGCTGGGTCAGATGACCATCAATCTGAATGGCGAGATCTGCCAGGTCATCAACCTGTCTTGGAAGATCAAGGCTGTAATGCTCATACAGGATGTGATCTGCAAGCCCATTCAGGAACTGGTCACACTGGGTGACCGCATTCCACTTGCAGGATACAACCAGGGAACAAAAGTCAATGGAGTAGTCCAAACTGACTGATCACCCTGGTGCAAGTTGAGTAGATGTCGTGCTGCCTCTCTACAGTGAACCGTCCGATCAAACACCTTTCTCATCTCAGAAGAGAAGTCTTGAAATGCAGAAATGAAACTTGCCTTCCCAAACAGTGATTCCTCACTCATGGGCTCTGCTGGAGAGATAGCATAGGCCACTTTGGAGCTCTCAGTGGGTAACATTGATGGTTATAAAGAGAAGATAAGGGAACACTGTGACAGGAAAGAACGGCAAGGGGGTTGAGACATGGCATTTTTAGTTAAAATATTTAACTAAAAAATATTGACATCCGTTGCTGGTCAAGCGGGAGGAGTAAGTGGAGGAACGACCACGGTAGCTCTAGATACCCAAAGTTGCTGGAGCTGGTGGGTGAACTCTGAGATTTGAGCCACCATGGCTTCCACAGTTTGATGGAAGGAAGCAATCTAGGTCTCCAGTCCACCCTAAAATACATCCTGCTATGCCAGTGCAGACCAGACATTGATTCCCTCTGCTGAGTCCATCTTGGTATGATTGTACTGAGGAACAAGGGAAAGGGGGGGGGGGGGGGGTGGAATGGGAAAAATGCTAAAATAATCTGTAGGGAAAAACACTGGGAACGATGACACAGCAAGACAGGGAATCAGTAGACAAATCCAAAAAGGTGCAGACAGCCTCATTAACACAGTCCAGGCACAGTCTATAAACAGAGCAGAGAAGATTCCAGGCAAAACAAAACAAAAAACAAGGCAGGGGCAGGCAAAACTTGAATGTCAAATAAGCCATAGTCTGGGATCTAGAACCGGAGAGACAAAACAGACAAACAGGAACAAACCAACAGGAGAAATAAAAAGCTGAACTGCTTACCACAAGGACTGAGACAATCTGGCACAAGACTGCACACAAGAGGGAAATAAATAGGAATGGGGAAACAAGGAACAGGTGATGCTGGTCATGATAACAAGCTGTTGCACCTAATGATTAACAACACATGGCACCTGTAAACAAAAACAAACATACAGACAGACAGGTTAAACAAAAAATCATGTGGACAGGACAAAACAAACCTGTTGATTAGCCCAGAGTCCTGAGATGTTTCTCCATAGAAGACACAGGGGAAAAATAGCTTACAGAAAGTTTCATTGAGACCTGTTTGTTCTGTTGTCAGAATAGCTAGTTTATATTTTTCATCTTTGGCCTTGTATTTGACATCTCTGGCCTGTACATTGCAAGAATGTTTTTTTTTTTTTCATACATTTACAGCACACAAATTTCAGGAACAGCCAGGAACATGGGGTTAAATGTATCGCTTAATGATTATTGCTGTCAGATGATTAAAATATTTAATCGTGATTAATCATAGAATTTTAAAGTGCTGATATTTGACTTTATATATACTTCTCTCTGACAAAATGCATTTAGTTCCTTCTTAGAGAAGAAAACAATATGTAACAATAATGTTTTACTAACATTTTCCAAACAAAGTATTCCACAGTATAAATTTAGAAATGCACGAAAATTCCACCACTTTAAGTAGGCTTAAAATTAATTGGGAGGTTGACTAAATAAAAGAACTAGTCCCCATATGCTGAATATTCATTGCAATGGGTAGTAAATCTCTTAAACCCACTGTCAGGATTCGTGAAGAGAAGGCGAGGACTCAAATTTATTTTATTTGTTTGTTTATTTGTTCAGTAAAAATTCACAATATATGTATTGTAACAGTATTAGCTTGACGCTAAATTTCAGCTGTGGTCCCTGGGTGGCAGTTATAGTACTGTCCTAGAAAAGCAGTGTGTACTCACAAATAAACATAAAAATAATAATGACAATTACCCTACATAAAATAAAACATTACATCATACAAAAATGCACAAGCATCTACAACATAACTCAAACTACATACATTTTAAATCACAATAAATCAACATTAATACACCAATCATAACAACTTTATTTAGTGAGACTGTTTTTCTTTCAGCCATGTTTTAATGCGTAATTTAAACATTCTTAAAGTACTACACTCTCTAATAGTTCTCGGAAGGAATTCCAATATCCTACCGCTTTAACTGAAAAGGCCGATCTACCAGATTTTGTTGATCCATATTTAATGTAACAGTCACCTCTTGAAGAAGACCTAGTCAACATTGTAGCTGTTGTATCATGCATTACAAACTGTTTTAGAGGTGGTGGGGCACAGACATACGTTATATAACAACGTTATGTTAGTCATGATCAAAAAATTATCAAAAGTTAAACGATTTTTGAATTACAGTAATGGTATGAATTCATTTTCTTATCCAATACCTTAAGTGTCTGTTTATAAAGTCTATATAGAAGATTCATAGTCGTAGCACTAGCCAGAGACCAAGTTGTAACACAGTACGAAAAGTGCGACAATATCATTGAATGCATATGCAATTTTGCTGCATCAGTGCTTATTTGATTCCTGATTAATTTAAATTGATTAAGATTATATTTTACATTACCTATGGTTTTTTATGTTTTTTAAACATCAAATTACTACCAATAATTACCCCTAGATATTTAAAATATTGTACCACTTCCACTCGCTGACCTTTCACTGTAATCTCTGGTGGAGTAATATTATTTTTCTTTATAAAAAAAGACTACTATTTTAACCATTACTTTTTGAAACAAAGATGCAGCATGATGTTTTGATTTGCATGTACGTAGATGACTGTATCATCTGCATACAGCTGCATTTTAACCCCTGGAGCAACTGACAGTAAATCATTAATATATATATACTAAAAATTAAGGGGCCTAAAATGGACCCATGAGGGACCTTTACAGTACAATCTAAGGATGATGACAAAAATCCATTATCTTGTACAGTGTTATCCAAATACGAGGACATCCATTGTATTGTGTTTGCAGATATATTATGTGTTGACAATTTAGACAATAAAATATCAAAATTAACTGTATCAAATGCTTTCTTTAAATCTATAAATACAGAACCAACCACTCCACCCTTGTCAAGCATGCTTTTAATATCTTCCATAAAATAACAATTAGCTGATTCTGTGGAAATTGCATAGGGTGAAGAGGATGCTGACCCGCATTGAGGAGGGTATGAGAGGGAAGGCAGGTGAGGCAAATTAACTAATAACAAGGTAACAAGTGAGCGGGGTCTAGACATGAGACTGACAGAAGTGCACATGCAAACAAACACCATCATAAGCCATGTGCTCAAACAAAACAACAAGAGACAGAAAGCATATGGCCATGAATTAAACACTAAGCCATGTGCTCAAACAAAAACAAAAAAGCACAGAACATAGGTGTCAGGATCCTGTCACCACACAATAAACATGACTGACCAAAGTGACAATATCCTGACACCCTCATCCTCCACAATGTTAACCATGGCTTTTCACTTTGCTACAGCAATTGTGAAGTCGCATTCACATGATTTGCGCTGTTTTGAACTTCACATGAAAAGTGAATGGAGTCTTGGCACTGCGCACGTAAATGATACTTTATCTGAATTGTCCGGTAAGACAGAAACACAACACATTGCCAGGAAACCGCTGATTCTTTACTCCAGCGAGTCATGAGAATGCAACTTTTTAAAGGTCCCATCTGAGATTGTTTTGTACCAAAAATATGGTTAAGAGGTCCTTTCTCCCAAAAAAAAATTAAAGAAATAAAAAAAAAATAATAAAAAAAAAAAAAAAAAAAAAAAATAATATATATATATATATATATATATATATATATATATATATATATATATATATATATATATATAATATTACATAAAGCTCCACAGTTGTATCAATAATTCTTACAAAAAAGTGACATACTTCATTATGTGACTCTTTGATCCTCACCTAATCCTCCAACAACACACAAACGTCCCAGCTAGATCTTTCTAAAGCTAAAATCTGATTACATAACATGACTTGTATGGAAACAGCATGTGTAATGGCTTTCTGTGTTAGTTCAGGATTCAGCTAATGCTGTTGACTGCAGTTAAAGTGTGACCAGAAGTGTAATCACATGCTGCTGTGGGAGGTATCCACACAGGGGTTGAACTTAGGTCTCAAGAGTGGCTTACAGGTGGAGCGAGTGACAGGTCAGGATATGCCACAGTGCTAGCAAACTACTGAGAGATTAGAAGCACTTGACGAGGTCACACATTAGAGATGTTTACTCAGGAATCTGTACTTGGCCTAAATGCCAATAAATCAAAAAACAGGCACTTTAGAGCAAGAATTTTTACCTATATTTATTTATTTATAAAACTTTAGAATTTTTAAAATGGATGAATTGGAGTGTTTAGTGAAGGAAAAGCATGTGGTCTCTGTACTTGTCTGCTATCTGTATTATCAGTGCCAATGTTGGTGCATTTTAAGTCAATTTTGTGTCATTTTCCACTATGTTTCCACTATTTGCACTTAACCAAAGTTGTTATTTAAGATATGGTTGAGACTCCTACAATTCAACATAAAAGAATGGTTTTCACACCAAAAAGCACCATTCTCATGAAAAGCAAATTAAAGACAAACAATAGTACTTAGTAATTACAAACAATTTGAAAAGTCATGGAAATTGTAGGAAGAGTATGTGTGTTAGGAATTAAACTAAACTGTCCGCATTCTACGTTATTATTTTATAGGGAAATTTATAATGGAATTAATCGCATTCCACAACCATTATAAGAAAGATAAATGACAAATAATTTGATTATTTGTCTGAATAAAATTCTCCACCATTAAAATCATAATACAATGTCTCGTTGTATCTGCTCAAAATTTCTATTGTAAGGAATTACCTTTATAAGGGAATTATGATTAATTAACTTATTGGAGTAATATTATTCTCATGGCTTATTGAAAATAATATCACACACATATTTTAGGTATGAGCTTTGAAGCAAGATCTTTTAAAATCAGTGACGAGATTATTTATCAAAATTTACCACAGTCAAATTATCTTTGAATACAAACAAGACTTTATTGCTATTCTATACATAAAAACTAATCAACACATACACACATGAAACAGGTGGTGAGTAAAGTGACAGAATGTGAAAGAAGTGATCAATACAGAGAAAATTAATATTATGGAGTCTGTAGACAATGCCTTAAGAACCATTTATCCTTCTTTGAGTCTAAATCGATTTGCAATCGGATTATCCAAAGTATTTAAATAATACACCAGCACTTTCAGCAAAAGTCTGGAGATGTACTTGCGTGTCGTTACGTTTCCTTGCGTTGCTTGGTTCTTGGGCTCTTTGTAGAAAGTTTGTTCTGTCTATGTTTTGGGACCTCTGTTAATGATCATAAATTGTTCTTTGTCTGTTGCGTCGATGGATGATGAGTCGGGGCTTTGAAGCGAAGCCTTCCGCAAAGAGGACTTGTGACTCCCGTCACATGTGTGAACCGTAGAGCAGAGAGTGATGGGCTTCCTCGGGACTTCGTGCCCCGAGCTTCCTTGGACTCTACATGGCACGGAGGCTGCAAGCCACGAGGGCAAGTGCGTGGAGGAATGAGGAGCTGCAGAGGAGGTGAAGAGAGGAGAAGAAAGCCGAAGAAGAGAGAAGACCCTCCTTGTAGGAACGTTTTGAGCTGAAATTGGCCGCACCCCAAAGGTGTTCTGAGCCAATCAGAAGTGACTTTTCAGAGTCACATGGTCACTTTATCTGTCCTTTTCAAAGTTGATTTACAATCCTTTGTGTAAAGGGTTCTTGACTATTCTCGCTCAAAATAGTATGTTTAATCATGAACATTTATATTTTGGATACAACTGAATATATAAAAAATTAATTAATAAACATTCCTGAAATGCAGAAAGAATTTCAACGATCGTAAACATGAGGTGTTTTATCCTGAATAGTTACTATTCTTAGTAAAAATTACATGAATAACACAAGATTAAAGATAGTCAGTTATAAGTGATTACAAATCACTACACATATTTTAAAGGGTACATCAGGCTATAATCATTAATTTGTCAGTTATAAAAGTGATTACAGTTCATAAAGTCATTTTCAGAATTATCTAGCAAGGCACCTGTTGTGTACATTTTGGGTCCAAATGCATTCTGTACATTTTATAGGGTTATATCAGCAAAGTACTGTAACTTTGCGTGAAATGTTCCTGGATTAAGATGAGATGTCCTAGTATTAGAATCGTGCAAACACGAGGGTCTTTACAAGGAAACCTGCTTTAGCTCTGTGTCTTTTATTGCCCATAAACCTCTGCCTTTAAGTGGTCTTTTTGCAGAGGTGATTAGCTGGTTAGATGTGGGGGTATTTCCTGATTTACAACATGTGTGAGCAGGGGTGTAAAGTAACGAATTACAAATACTCACGTTACTGTAATTAAGTAGTTTTTCCCAGGAATTGTACTTTTTTAAGTGACTAAACATAATTGGCTAGGGAGAGTCTCGTGACTCCCAAAATCAAATCACAAGTAAAAAACTTGAACGACAGCTGCAGATCCGGCGCCAACTATTATGGATGTGGAGGATGCCTTAAACACATTTCAGCACCTGAACATCACGGCCGCACCTAAAAGGGCTTTTTGCAGTGAAAAAGGTGAATTGCTTGACTGTGTCATGTGAGTTTAACTTGCTCAAGCCAGATATCAGCATTAATCCTGCCTCTAATTTGAAGAAACATATCAAGGTACAGTAAATTTCATATTTCTGCTTACAAGATTCTGTGTCTATAATGTAGCCTGTAAATTAGCTATCTATCACTGAGATTATTGGGTTGATGTATTAAGGCAATGTTATTAATAGGGCTGGGCGATAAAACAATCCTGATGTTATCTGAAAAAAAAAAAAAGAAGAGATGTCCTCGATATCGATGATAAACTTTTGAGTAATTTTCTATACTTAGCCTATGTTCTATATCTAGAGTAGGGGTGTTCATTACATCGATTGCGATAGCAAGACAACCACTGGTTGGTTGATCTAGATAAATTGACTTTTTATTTTTTGACGTCTGTAGCTGCATGCTGTTTGATTGACAGGCAGCTAATGTTTGTGCGCTAATGCGGGTACGCGCCTAATGATCAAATACACTTCATAATTCCGCCAATGACCGTCTTGATGAGGCATTAATGTAAACGCAGTTGGTTTGGTCTAAAGTGAACATAAACAGTGGGACAAAAAGCATATTTGCATCAAAATGTTGGACTTGAAGTGTACATGTAACCGAATAGAGCACCGTCTAGTAGGCTGTCATATAAAGGCTATTAATCAAAAAACAATAACAAGGAAACGAGAAAACCACTCACTACTTTTGGCTTTAAAAGTATTAATGTAATAGAATAAAACAGTGACATTTTTAATAATAATATTGTTTAATAATATTGTTAGTTTTTTTTAAATAATACCGACCCCTGATGTAGAGAGTGTGTTAATTTGTATAATAAATTACCAGGAAAGTAGAGATGATAAAATAATTTATAATGACTATATTCTTTATAATTTATTATGTCTTTATCAAATTTTTTCTAATGTCTGATAGAAAAGTATCAACCTTTGTAGAGCAATACTTCAGGCAGAATATTCCACCAGTCACAAACTTCAGAAAATTGTGCATCATGCATTAGAATGAGAACACAACTATTTCTGGGCTTAAAAGATACAAGAACTAAATCAATGTAGAACACTGTATCTCAAAAGGAGGACAATGTGGCCCCCCATGTACTACTTAAAGAAATAGTTCACTCAAAAATGAAAATTATCTCATCATTTACTCACCCTCATACCATCCCAGATGTGTATGACTCTTTTTCTTCAGAACACATATTAAGATTTTCAGAAGAATATTTCAGCTCTGTAGGTCCATACAATACATGTATTTGGAGCGTCAACATTTTGGATGCCAAAATGTTGACGCTCCAAAAAGCACATAAAGGCAGCACAAAATTAATCTATACTCCAGTGGTTAAATCCATGACTTCAGAAGCGATGTGATAGGTGTGGGTGAGAAAAAGATCAAAATTGAAGTCCATTCTTGCTAGAAATTCTTCTCTCTGCCCAGTAGATGGCGATATGCATGAAGAATGTGAATCACCAAAAACAAAAGAAGAAGAAAGTGAAAGTTAAAGTGGAGATTGACTGAGCAGGGAGGAGAATTTATAGTAAAAAGTTGACTTAAATATTGATCTGTTTCTCACCAAACCTATCATATCTCTTCTGAAGACATGGATTTAACCACTGGAGTCACATGGATTAGGCTACTTTTATGCTGACTTATGTGATTTTTGGAGCTTCAAAATTTTGGCACCCATTCACTTGCATTGTATGGACCAAAAGAGCTGAGATATTCTTCTAAAAATCTTAATTTGTGTTCTGCTGAGTCATACACATCCAGGATGGCATAAGGGTGACTAAATGATGACAGAATTTTTATTTTTGTGTGAATTATTCCTTTGAAGCCCAAAGTGGCCCCTGTACTAAACAACTGCTCATGACGTGACAAGTGACCCTGCTTTTTTAGTGTTTTTTTTTTTGTTTTTTTTGTTTTGCATTCCTTGCCTTGTTTTGAAGATGTTTTATGCGCAACAATAACTCTCTCAGTCGGCATTAAGGACAATTTAGACCCTACACATAAACTGATTTAATGTAATTGTTTCATACATTATGATATTGAAAATAACTTTTTCATCTTTTCATTTCTGTAATCATGTCACCCTTTTATTTATTTTTTTTAAAAATCAGATTCATGTAGGTTTTACAGTATTATAGATAAGTGATTTATTTTAAAAGTTGTCAGTCACAAACACCTATAAAATACCTATTTTTTTTATTATTCTTTCTGGCAAACAGCCATAGAAGGGAATGTAAATTACGGTATGTGTGCTACATTTATAAATTGCAGCATAGAGTTTTTATTATAAAGGGGCATATCTTTAGCAACTCAGTACTCAATACTCACTACTCATGAGTACTTTTAAATGACCTACTCTTTTACTCTTACTTTAGTAGTTTTTAGGACAGGTAATTTTACTCTACTCAAACTAAATTTTTTAAGAAGTAACAGTACTTATACTTGTATTATTTTTCAGTACTCTTTCCACCCCTGTGTGTGAGGAAAGGATCTTGGCGGTCCACAGAGCTCTCATTGTTTCCAAGAGGTTGACACTCAACAGATGTCACGGCCATAGACTTAATGGCTCCAAGCTGAATTTTCTCATAGGCCATCTTTGTGTAAATCTGATGCTTTACTTCCTTCAGCATGGAAATTAATATTTTCTTCTGCCCATGAGATACTACAAAGTTCATTGGTTAAGATGTGGGAACCCTGTATTTTAATATCTATTTTATATATATTTTTCATAGCTGCAACTTTAAATATGCTCATATTCATCTAATAGATAAAGGAGAATGATTTACCATAATTTCCATCATTTGCTAAATCAGGCAACAGAATGGTGCTGTTGATGTCGAATGTTGGTGATGGTGAGAATGAAGTAAGGAGAGTAAGATCTGCTATTTATAAGAGCTTTGTGGACACTGGTACACAGGAATATTTAGTTACTGTCACCCCAGGACAATCAATACTTACTGCTGCCTATTCATAGATAAGTCACAGTGTACAATGTCATATGGGAATCTTTATTTCTTCAGGTTTGTCAATAATATAAAAGGTTTCATAACACAAATACACAAATTCATGTTGACTTTCACACAGTTCATTTGTTTGTTATGCTAAGTAGTTTACCATCTGTCATTGTATATACAAATAATAATGTTTAAAAACGATTATAGACATTGTCTGTGCTATATTTTATATTAATCCAAATCAAATTTACTTCATGATGTTGACAAAAATGAATTTTCTTATAATTACATTGAAATATTTTAATAAGTGTGCAATAAATGTATGCATTATTTATTATTACACATTATAAATGCATAATTTAATATGTTTTGATATATCTACCATCCTTTTTGCCCTTAAGAGAATGGATGGTGTTTTGTTTACTGTAACATTAGAATTTTTACTTGATACAGGATCACTGAAATTGACCAACTAAAATCATAGAAATGAAATGTTCTCATAACTGCATTACATAATTTATTTATTTCATTTTTAATGTACAGGATATGCAGCAAGGCAGGTCAGGGTTAATCCTGCAATTCCCAATCAAATTGCAGGATCGATGTGATTGGGAATGTCCCAGTCTGTGGATTAAAACCAAAAAAAGTGCTTTTTTTTTTTTTTTTATCCCATTAACTAAAAGCCTAAAATTGTAATTCAGATCAAATCCTAGCCTAGTGTGTAGTACTTGTAGTCTCTACAAGGAAATGTTTGTGTGTGTTTACAATAGTATTTATTACTAACATACAAATTATAATGAAAATATTTACAAAAGAAAAAACTTTGAGTTTTTTTTTTTTTTTTTTTTAAGTGAAATTTGTTGGTGTAAAAATGTTTCATTTATACACCATTTATCACATGATGCCCTCTGGTGGACACTTAATGTCTGCAGCACTAATGCTACAATAAATAAATGTTTGCTAATGAAACAAAGGATTGAGCATATTAATGTTTAAGTAGAACTCGCTTACATACAGTACAATCTAGTGAAAATATAACATTAAAAATGATTTTTTAAATAAAGTTATGATAATAAAATGTTACTAATGCAGGAAAAATGACACAAAAAGTACTTCTCACATCCTGTACCATTTCTTTTTTTATCTAGTATGTATAGGCAGTCAGAAAGAACAGAAGAAGTAATTAAAGAGAAAACAGAAGAAAGAGAAATTAAATTTTTACTACGCGTAACTCATCTCAGCTAGTTGGCCTGGAAGTAAAAGGCAGAGTACAAATATATTAACATAACCATGTTCTATTTATTTCAGTTACTGTGTGTTATGACTTTACTGGCATTTGAAGCATCTTTATCTGTTTAGACTTAAATACTTCCACTTCATCAAGCCCAAGATAAGCATTAGTTTAAAGAGAAAAGCACCAATCAACTCATGCATCCATTTATCAAATTTGCAGTCATTTCTTGACATGAGGTCAGTGTAAGCAAGTTGGGTTACTTCCTGACCCAAAACACAACTAGTGAAGGAAACTACTTCTTTCCTTCATATGATATCCAAGTATACCAAAGCCAAATTAATTAATCATATGGTCTTTTTACAAACACTTTGTCTGTTCAAACATGCTCTGCCCTCATAAAGCACAGGGCACTGAAAATATTTTTATGTGTGTGCTTTCCGGACATTCAAAACAACGCAGCTTTTGTGTAAGAATACAAGTGTAAGTGATTGTCAGCCAGTTAGGCCAGTGCAGGGGGTCAGTGAAGACATAAATGCTGGATTTTAGCCACAGTTAAAGAAACAAAATCACCCAAAAGAGAAAATTCTATTCTCAGGCTTTTGAACTGTATATGAGTAAATAGTCAGGGCCACCGCTAAAATTAATATGGCCCAGGACAACTTTTTGTTTTGTTTTTTGGGGTGGGCAGGGCTGAGTGTGAGTAGACTATATAGTGCCTTAGAGCATAGTTATTAATTTGCTGATATCAATATAAAGTTGTTAGGAACTCACCAAACCTTTTCAGAATTTCAAAAAACAGTTTATATGTTTATATAGAAAATGTATATGCAAAAAGCCTGGACACCATTGTTGTGGAAAAAAAGATATACACCACTGCAATTTATACACTATAAATTTTCTATTCTAAAATTAGTATGTAAAATAAAAAAGAAAACAGACTTAAAAATCTATGAAAAACTTAAAAAAATAACAAATAAAATAAAACATGTCCTCACAGTCCCACAGTCTGAAATTAAAGTTTTGGAAAACTACTGAAGATCTTAATATCTCAATACATATCTCTCATAGAACTGCTTGTAAACTGGTCAGGAATGCAAAATATTGAAAAAGCACCTATGGTGCACAAACATGATCTACATGGAAGAAGGAAACGTTATTTGCAATCTCAGCACAAATGTCAGAGTTGCAAGTATTAATCACGACACTTAGATAAGCCAGAGCCGAGTGCTGTGTTCTGATAAAATGAATACTGAACCCTTAAGTCACAATCACTAATGTTTGAAGGAAAAGGAAAGGAACATCTTGCCAACTTTTAAGCATTAGGATGTATATACAGTATTAGGCTTTAGGGTTGTGTTGCAGTCAGTACAGGTCATATTATTGGAGGGAACCATGCATTATATTTTATCAGTATAATCTGGAAGTTTCCAAGCCAGTAAAGAAAGCAAAGATGAAAAATTGTGGATACTGCAGAAAGACAATGATCCAAACATACACAAAATTTAACCATGAAAGATAAAGATTTTGTGATGTGACTTCTCAGTGAAATTTATTGAATTTATAGAAAATCTGTGGATGGTTATCAAACATGCTGTGCATGCAAGACTAGAATACACTGAATCTGATCTTGAAGCATTCTGCATGCTGCAGAAAAGAGTTGTAAAAAAGGTTTGGAAAGCAGTCATTTTTTACCTTTTTGTGTTCAGTCTTAATATTCAATATTCCACAAATAATTAAAAAATGTGCACTAAAATTTACAAAACTATGTTTAAACTTGTTTACTACCGAATATGTTTTTTCACATTGAAAATCAACAAAACATTTAATCTGCACAGAAATTGACAAATAATAATTGACGAATTATTATAATAATATCAGACTGATGAAGAGCATTTAGCTCCAAGTTTCACAATAAAATCTGAATTAAAGCATTTTTGGGACAACAGTGTACCTGTATTTTAGATGTGCATGCTTTAAATGGATTTAAATTATAATAACATGTTCTATAAAGTGGGACCAAAAATGTATTTGTACACTTAAAAATATTAAGCCGCACTAAAAAAAATCCATGAATGTCATTGCATTAGATAACAACAGTGCTCAAATACTTTTTATCTTCCTTTTGAACAGTATAGTTACTGTTTTATCATTTAATACCTAACAAACCTCTTTTTGTAAAAAATTTTGCTTAAAAAGTGTATTTGTGCTGTTTTCCTTGAAAATAAATGCCACTTGGTTTGATATTTTGTTTAGACTGAAATGGCATTTTTAAGTGTGCCTTAAAAAGACAGTTCACCCAAAATATATTAATATAGACATTTGTACACCTCATTATTTGTAATCGATGCAAATGACCCATAGCCTGTAGATGTTCAGCATTACCACTAGAAAATTCTTAATGGTGAAGAAGACCAGCATTTGATGATAGACAGAAAACAGCATCATAACTGTAAGTCGGACAATAAAGAAGGGGCCATCTTGAAGAAAAAGCGTTTCTACAATGTTCCATATATCTGTTCTGTGCTTGGAAAGGAGTGAGTCACCTTGGCCTTCACAAAAATCCTCAGGTTTGGTGTTCACCACTGACGGATGGCATTGAAAAACAAGTAGGGAAAGAACATTACAATTTCAGTAAACAGTGGCATAATGCTTAGTAATGGTTATGTGTACTTGAGGTTATGCATCTTAAAAAAAATGTCATAATTAAAGGGACATTTCACCTAAAATTCTGTTATCATTTATTCACCTTCATATTGTTCCAAACTGGTATGACTTTATATCTTCTGTGGAACATGTTACATGTTACAAAGTACATGTTAGTCAAAATGTTAGGGACTGACAGTCTCAGTCACCATTCACTTTCAGTGGATCTATTTTTCATATGCTAAAATAGTGAAAGGTGGCTGAGGTTAAAATTCTGCAGCTTAACATCAGGTTTCCACGGAAGAAATGAAGTGTGGTGAGAGACCTATGCAACAATCAGCATTGCCCCTGGCAACGTCAATCACCGGCACTTCTTGGGCTGATCGTCTGCACCTGATTCCCTTATCAAGAGAGGAGAGATATAAATGCTAGCAGGAGGAACAGAGGGGTGAGAAGAATCTCAAGGATAATTTCATGCCTAACTGTCTTATCTTTTCTCCCCGCTCCAGGCAGTGACTGAGAACGGCTCACCCCTGGACCTGCCGGCAGCTCTCTCTCTCTCTAGCTGAAGCCAGAGAGGGAATTCACGCCGGACCCCCTTAATTCTCTCACTATTCATGGCACAGACAGCACAGGAACAAGAAGACATGACTGGGCACTTCACCTCCTCTTTTCTTCTCCACTTACCTTAATCGTCAATAAATCGCCCTCCTTCATTGAACTGCACTCTCCTGTTACGTGCCTCCTTTCTTCAGCTCACATCCCGCTACACTGGTGGAGAATGCGGGCAGCACTGAGGCACGAACAGACACCCCAGTCTGCTGCAGCTTATTCCCCAGGCATCGAAGATCTCATCCAACATCTCATGGAGGTCTCATTTTGCCAGCAACAGCTGACTGAACAGCCTGTCATCGGTCAGAACAGGAATGCGGAAGAGCTGGCTCCACTGTGTGTGGGTGCCCCTCTCCGAGCTGAGTTGAACCGCCCAACATATCTCAACTAAGTTATCCGAGCAGGATGATGTTGAGGCATATTTACATATGTTTAAGTGGCGGCCGAACACGAGGGGTGGGACCCTGCTGAGTGGGCTCAGTTGATCACTCCCTTTTTAACCAGGGAACCCCAGCAGGTCAACTACTTGCTGCTGGCCGCTACCGCAAACTATTAAGATGTTCTTAAAAGAGAAATCCTCGCCAGGGTGGGGCTTTTGCCGTATGTGCCACACAGAAATTCCATGATTGGAGTTTTGAATCCCGCATTCCAGTGAGGGTGCAGGCTGAGCAATTAGCATGGCTGGCGAATTTCTGCCTTCTCGCTGGAGATCCCTCAGCAGCAGTCATGGCAGAACGAGTAGTGGTTGACCGTATGCTGCGAGCCCTTCTCTGCCCACAGAGAAGAACTGTTGGAATGCCCAATCCACGTACACTGACAGAACTAGTTGAAGCGGTGGAACTGTCGGAGGCTGCCCAAGCATGGGATGTGGCTGAGAAGAATGCTTCATACCCCCCGAGGGCACCAGGGGATCGACACGCCTTGGAGGGCACATACAAGACAGTGTGCCTGTCAATAACTCCAAAAGGACAGGATGAGGCAATGCCAATGGACCCTAACCCTCCCGAGGCTGAATGGGAAGAAAGTACGAGCAGTTTTGGATACAGGGAATTCTATCAGCCTCGTCCACCCCCAGGTCTTGAACATTTTAAAAATCAGCAGAGCTCTCCTCGCCATTACCTGTGTACACTGAGATACATGGTACGTCCCTGCTCACACGTCATTTACTCTGCAGCGCCTGGCTCCTGAACTCTTGAGGTAGAGATAGAGAAGGATCTGCCAGTGCCGCTGTTAGTGAGGAGACTGGCCAGGTCTGGATGGACTCCTACATGCATCGCAACAGCCCGCCTCTCGAAGGAGGAGGTTCAGCAGATGCTAAAGATGGGAGTGACTGAAGCATCTAAGAGCCCCTGGTTCTGCACTATCATCATGGTACCAAAGAACAATGGCACCTATCGCGTCTGCAATGACTTCAGGAAGCTCAGTGAGGTCTCTGTGTTCGATGATTTCCCAATGCCACGAGTGGACGAGATGATTGAACAGCTAGGGAAGGCCCGATTTATCTCCACCCTCGACCTAACCAAGGGCTACTGGTAAGTCCCGCTCTCAACTAGGGCTAGGGAGAAGATGGCATCCACTACACCTTCAGGCCACTAGCAGTATCAGGTCCTTCCCTTCAGCCTGCATGGGGCACCTGCAACTTTCCAGCAGATGATGGACATCATCTTACGCCCCCACCAACAGTATGCAGCAGCTTACCTGGACGACGTTGTAGTTCACGCAGAGAGCTGAGCCATGGCCATAAAATGGTAGTCCTGGAGTTGTGGTACAACCTGCTGGGGAGGACGTTCACACTGGTAACCGACCATGCGCCTCTCCAGTGGATGGCCCGAGCCTAGGATACCAACTCCTGGGTCACACAATGGTTCCTCACCCTCCAGGACTTCAACTTCACGGTCCAACATCGTGCTGGGTCAGCTAATGGAAATGCGGATGGACTTTAATGAATGTTCTGGAATTGTACAGGTCTGGTAAGGAAACACTTCCCCTCCCCCACATGTACCTGTCCCTCCTCTACTCGCAGAGAGGCCTGTGCAACAATTAGCATCGCCCCTGGCAATGACAATCACCAGCACTTCTCAGGCTGATCGTCTACACCTGAGACTAATTCCCTTATCAAGTGAGGAGAGATATAAATGCCAGTGGAAGCAGCAGAGGGGTGAGGAGTATCTCAAGGATAATTTCATGACTAACTGTCTTCTCTTTTCTCCCCGCTCCAGGCAGCGGCTAAGAATGGCTCACCCCCGGACCCGTTGGCAGCTCTCTCTCTCTAGACAAAGCCCGTGAGGGATTTCACGCCAGACTCCCCTAATTCTCGACCCACTCACAGCACAGACTGCATGGGCACAAGAAGACATGACTGGGCACCTCACCTCTTCTTTCCTTCTCCATTGAACCGCACTCTCCTGTTCTGTGCCTCCTTTCTTCAGCTCACATCCCGCTACAGGAAGTCATATGGGTTTGGATATGCATATGAGGGTGAGTAAATGATAACAAAATGTTCATTTTTGCGTGAACTATCCCTTTAATTTGTCTGTCATATTTTGCATGAAATATCAGTTAATAATGGATAGTTACAGACCTGAGAAATGAAGAGGAAACTGTAGCATGCTCCATGTCCAAACTGATAGAACAATGTACACGAACTGTGGATTGTTCTCCCTGGTAGAGAAAATTGCACATGAAAAAATATTAAAGTTATGATTTGAAGAATACCTTTATACTGTGTAAATTTGTCATAAATGTCAGGTTGGAGCAAGCTGTCACACTGATATTGTGGAAAGTTGTGACATGTATTTTATCATTTCTGTTTCCCATCCTGTTGATTCTTTTTCTATTTTTATGATTTTAATTGTTTTGTGTTTCATATTTTTTACTGTTACAATATTGTTTAAAAAGCCATTAAGTAGCCTACAACACATTTTAAATAAAGATATGTTTTTCTCCCCAATTTGGAATGCCCAATTCCCAATGTGCTCTAAGTCCTTGTGGTGGTGTAGTGACTCGCCTCAAGTTGGGTGGCGGAAGAATCTCAGTTGCCTCCATGTCTGAGACCATCATTCCATGCATCTTATAACGTGGCTTGTTGAGCACACTACCATGTGACTCTACCCTCCCTAGCAACCAGGCCAATTTGGTTGCTTAGAAGTCCTGGCTGGAGTCACTCAGTATGCCCTGAATTCGAACTCACGACTCCAGGGGTGGTAGTCAGCATCTTTACTCACTGAGCTACCCAGGCCCTCTTAAATACAGATATGTTAAGAAATATTTTCTTTAAATTTTTACTTTAGATTGTACAGTATTTCATATTTCAAGAAAATGTATTCTGCCCAAAATCTGTGTAATTTTAAACAGCAACAATTGTCAACAATTGTGACAACAATGAAAACCAATATACAGTAATGGGGCATGTTGTCTCAATGTTCAAAAGCTTTTTTGTTGTCAAGACATCATGGTACAGTATGTTTTTATGGGTAATTGGTATGTCCCAGGTGACAAAAATGTGAAATATTTAAATATCTAGTTTAAAACACGTCAAGTTCGTATAATGTAATCTTTGTGTCCATGTTGGTTTCATAAATCTTTGAAAAACACTTACAGCATTTAAAAAAAAAAAAAAAAAAAAAAATTACTTTAAAAATGTCAAGTCGTGTAACTATTAATTAAAAAGTATTAACATACATTTATGGAATACTTTTTATCAAAATACTGTCCTTGCTCCTTGAAAAAAGTGTAACCACACACGTGAGTGTGTTCAAGTGCATTCATACAGTATGTGAGTGTATCATTAATTTTATATATATATTTATAAATATAATATTGTGTAGGTCCCACTCGTGCTGCCAAAACAGCACCAACCTGCATCTCAGAATAGAAAATCCTATGTATGGAATAAAATACAAACCTTTATTGTTTTGCAGTGGTGATGACCCACCATCACATACACTACAACAGTCAAGTAACTAAAGTTGGCTATGTAAAGATTTTCTCAATACACAAGATAATAGCCATGATAAAATAAGCCAAACATGACACAAAACACATCCTCTATTTACAATTCTAAAGAGAGGCCTTCTCATGTTTCCCAAGCCACAGCATGATAACTATGAAAGAAAAAAAGAAAAAAACAGCATGAAAGCAGCCTATTTTAAAACCAAAAACCCATTAACAAATGAATACAATAATATGATAATCAAATTAAGCTTTGCCATATTATTGTCACAAATCATTTATGAAACACTCACATTTAGCTAATTAATTTAGATGATTATTAGCCACTAAGATTATTAGTGCATCAGTAGCAGGTGTATTAATGACTATACTAACAAACACAGTATCTATGTGTGTATCAAATGCTCAACAATGGCGGCTTTACAAAGAATCCTGCAGCTTGAGCACAGAAGGCGATGCAGAAGTCAGGTAGTGTATATAAATGCCTACATAAGGACAAATTTCTCCCCACTTGACCCTCTATCTGATGACGACATCATAAGAAAATTCCGGATTCCAAGGACCAAGATCCTTGAATTGCTGCAGTTTGTGAAACCACACCTTAAGAGGGCCACAAGATAAGCATTAAGTCCAGCAGTGCAGTTCTTAGCTGCACTGCATTATTGTGCTGTGGGAAGTTTTATGGAGGTGGCTGGTGATGGCCTGTGGCTCAGCAAGTCTTAGGTCAGCAAGGCTGTGAAAGCAGTAACACTTTTGCTGTTAGAGCTAATGAACACCACGCTGACTTTCCCCAAAACCATTTACAGAAATACTCAAACCAGCCCGTCTGGCACCAACAATCATGCCATGGTCCAAATCACTGAGATCACATTTTTCCCCATTCTGATGGTTGATGTGAACACTAACTGAAGCTCCTGAACCATATCTGCATGATTTTATGCACTGCACTGCTGCCACACGATTGGCTGATTAGATAATCACATGGATGATTGCTGGTGCCAGACGGGCTGGTTTGAGTATTTCTGTTACTGCTGATCTCCTGGGATTTTCACGCACAACAGTCCGTAGAATTTACTCCGAATGGTGCCAAAAACAAAAAACATCCAGTGAGCAGCAGTTTTGTGGATGGAAATGCCTTGTTGATGAGAGAGGTCAAAAGAGAATGGCCAGACTGGTTCGAACTCACAAAGTCTATGGTAACTCAGATAATCGCTCTGTGCAACTGTGGTGAGAAGAATAGGGTTGCCGCTGTTTTTGCGGCACGAGGGGGGCCTACACAGTATTAGGCAGGTGGTTTTAATGTTGTGGCTGATCGGAGGCCTGGAGTAAAAGTGGTAAAAGATGCTGGCTACCACCCCTGGAGTTCGCTAGTTTGCTAGTTTGAATCCCAGGGTGTGCTGAGTGACTCCAGCCAGGTCTCCTAAGCAACCAAATTGGCCTGGTTGCTAGGGTGGGTAGAGTCACATGGGGTAACCTCCTCGTGGTCACTATAATGTGGTTCATTCTCGGTGAGGCGCGTGGTGAGTTGAGCGTGGATGGCGTGAAGCCTCCACACACACTATATCTCTGTGGCAACGCGCTCAACAAGCTACGTGATAAGATGCGCGGGTTGATGGTCTCAGACGCGGAGGCAACTTGGATTCATCCTCTGCCACCTGGATTGAGGCGAATCACTAAGCCACCACAAGGACTTAAAAGCACATTGGGAATTGGGCATTCCAAATTGGGTAAAAAAGGGGAAAAATCCACAAAAAAAAAACAAAACAAAAATTCTGTGGCTGATATTACCTATTTCAAATTAAAAATATTTTTTACAAATATCATTAATGTCTGGAGCATCGAAAATCAAGATGATGAGACATGAATGTCAAAATATCTCTTTTTTTTAAAATCACACAGTCATGAGGGTCTAAAGGCTTCCTCTTCTTTTTTTTTTTTTTTTTTTTTTTTTTGTTGTCACATGACAAAAAATGGCTACCTGCATGTTATACTACATGACTTTGATTGGGTGGACAAAAGATTTTTAAATGTTAAAATTAAAAAAAAAAAAAAAACATTTCACTGCTTTAAATTATTCCAAACTACTTTTGCCAACATTTCTTTTTTTTTTTTAAATTCCAGCTTTTAATAGCTGGAATAGCTTTTTTAATAGCTTTTTTTTTTTACTGTCTCTGGACAAATAAATCACTTAGAAATGTTGTTACTTTAAGCTCCAGAAAAAAATATAAAAATTACTTTCAAGAAAGTTTATTCCAGTAATTGTATTATGTAAATTGCATTTTTAATGTATTTTTGGATTACTTAGATCCAGACAAAAAAAAAATTTGTGTCATGTCATTCACCCTTATGCAGAAATTGACTTTAGTAAATATTTGTCAGGACAGGGTTTTTTTTTTTTCATTTGTTTGTTTGTTTGTTTATTTGTTTTTAAATCAAAAATGTGATAACTAGCCCTGGTGTACATATATACTGTATATAATTTGAATATATGTGCCCTTTTAAAGTCCCATCTTCCCTGAGAGACAAATCGTTATACAATGAAAAAACAAACAATACTCACTTCACATCAGACAGTGTCTCACTGATGAACTCAAGGATATCTGCAGCTATACCCACAAAGATGAGCAATAACTGGGACATTTCATCTCTGGTGACCCCCCCAGCGATCGGCAGCAGCCACTTCCCCACTATTAGCAGGATCAGAAGGATTTGGTGCAGGGCCAGGATCCAGTCATTAGCACAAACCGATGTCAACAACTTTAAAGGGTCCTAAAATGCCAACAGCAAGTGAATACGAGTATTCAGATATGAGGGGTTTACTCATTAGAAGAGCTGAGGTCATTATTACTTAAAGCATGCCCTGTAAACCTCAGTATTTAAAGGTGTGGCAACTTCTAAACAAATAACAGTAGTTGGAGACCCTCTATAAGAACCATGTGTGATCATGAACACAGGTCTTGTTTGGATTGAGGGCTGGACCAACCTATGTATTTACAAATCAACCAAGCCGACAGTTGTGTTTTAAGGGCAAAACTGAGTAAATAAACAATGTCTGAAAGGCTTGCAAGGGTCTTCATGGAGAGATTAGTTTAGTCTAGGCTTCCACGGAAAAAGACTGTAATGTGGAAGTTGACGCCAGTATGAATGGCACAAAGACAGTACCTGTGGATTCGCTGTTCCATTGGTCAGGTTTCTCCATTCATCAAGAAAGACTTTAATGCTCATAGATGAATCCAGTTTATTGCACTGCAATAAGCAATACAGTCAGGATGAGACATTGATCATGAAATAATGTATCTAACTGAGTAAATGCACATGCACTGACCCTAAAAAGTATTTGGACACTTAAGGTGCTGTAAGCAATTCTAGCATGAGACTAAGCCATTGAAATAGTCATACCCCTCTTTCCAAATCCCTTCTCTCCAAAGATGTCTGCGCCCTGCAAGACTACAAGACACGCCCACTGCAAGGAACACCCACTACAAGTGACACCCCCTCCAAATAACCAGCGAAATCCTGAAGTCTAGGAACAGTTGGATGCCCCTTTCATACACTGTGTTTGTTGTGTTTATTTGAAATCCCGAAAACAACCCTACCTAACCTTCGCCTATCCACAACTCTAAACCTAACCATAACCACAAAGAATTAAAGAATGAAAAGTTTGTAAAATCATTAAATATACCGTAAATTAAAACTTATTTTAAATACAATCATACCGCTGTATCACTAGGTAGTGACAGTGAGGAGAAATGTGATGAAAAATGAAGAGGAGAAGAAGCTTGCAGTATGCTAAGCTAACAGGCTAAACGATTAGCTTGTGAGCTAACTGGAGAAAACAGAACAGAGAAATGTTTATTTTAACATTTATATCTTTTTTATTATTATTGCACAAGCAGAAATTGTATGAAAACCTTCAGGAATACAGTTAAGAGCACTTCCACTTGTGGATGCAGACAGATATACTTGTCTTAAAGGGGTCATGAAATTGTTTTTTTAATAGTTTTATTATCTTCCCTGAGGTCCACTGATAATGTTAGTAATGTTTTTGTTTGCATTATAACATTCATAATTTAGTAATATATGATCATTTTCCACCCTGTCTCTGGCCCTTTGTCTGAAACGCTCGGTTTTGGCATAAGCGCCTCCTTAAAACTTCAACGTAAACACCCACTGTTCTGATTGGCTAACAGCATGCAGCCCCTCAAATTCAGCCATTTTTTAAAACTCAATCTGAAGAGAATGAACAACAAGCTCCACAACATTATAAAACTACATTTCAGGGGTTACAGATAATGCACATCCAAAATATTGCATCTGAATATTTTAAACTGTTCATCTCAAGCACAACTGTTAACACTCACACCCTGTCTACACTGAACGCGAGAGTCACATCGCGTCAAAATCAATAGAACCCATTATAATCAATGATGCTGTCTACCATGGAAGCGTCCGTTGTGGCACATCGCATTGCGCCCGACAGTAAACAGATGTCCCGTTCCATTTTGCGCTGCATGCGCTGGTGCTACTACTGCCAACAACACAAATAAATGGTTTAGAAAGATCATGTCAGTGCACCCGGTATAGACAGCCTCAAGGTGTGAGGCATTTTTGCAGCTTGGTTTCAATAAATGCTTTAATTACATTGGGGATTAAAGGCTCAGGTATACCTGTTTTTGCACTTTCCGGATCGGATCAACCGACCGTGTTGCCTTTCGGAGTATACTTTTCTGACTGTGAGCGAACAGGAATGCTTGCAATACATGCGCACTACATCTGCTTTGTGGCACTTCTTTAGTGCAGTCATTGGCCAGCGTATGCGCAGACGACGTGCACAGCCGAGGACCGAGGATCAAGAAAATCTAGGCAGCGCTCGGTCAAGCTGTGCAATTTGCATCACATATACTGTGCACAAAGCGATCAGCAACGCAGACGCGCAAAGTATCCTTTGGCCTTAAGTTTTGAGTTCTGAAATTTACAGTTTTTAATAGTAGAAAAACCTCTTATTTGTCAAAATATCAAGGAAAATGTTATTCCTCATGAAATTACCCCTTTACGGTTGAGACCGCCAATGAGCAGCAGCGTGTCTTCTCAAGGTTGTCAAACACAACTGCAAAACAGCACCCTCAACTGATGACTGTTGTGAATCTGAAAATGTCATTAAACCTGAATGATCCGCTTCAAATACTACACTCTGAGAATCTGCAAAATTATTGACAATCAGAAAGCATACCTTCTGATTGGCTGATCAAAAAATGTGACCACGGCCCGTGGCCTCGGACACATTTTTGTTTGCTGTTTACACAGTCTAGTCTAGTGCTGTCACAGGGATCGGTAAGGTATTTTAGGACACATGTTTCAGTGACAGAAATACTCAAACCATATATTTTCTCCATACCATTCCATAAAAAAACAAATTGCTCTACCACCCCTGGAGTCGCGAGTTCGAATCCAGGACGTGCTGAGTGACTCCAGCCAGGTCTTCTAAGCAACCAAATTGGCCCGGTTGCTAGGGATGGTAGAGTCACATGGGGTAACCTCCTCGTGGTCGCGATTAGTTGTTCTCACTCTCAGTGGGGCACGTGGTAAATTGTGCGTGGATCGCGGAGAGTAGAATGAGCCTCCAAGTGCTGGGAGTCTCTGCGGTGTCGTGCACAATGAGCCACGTGATAAGATGCGCAGATTCACTGTCTCAGAAGCAAAGGCAACTGAGACTTGCCCTCCACCACTCGAACTGAGATGAGTAACCACGACACCATGAGGACCTACTAAGTAGTGGGAATTGGGCATTCCAAACTGGGAGAAAAGGGGATTAAAAATGTAAAAACAAAAATTGCTTACAGCACACTTAAATGTGTATGAATTTCATGGCATCGGATAAAATATTAAATGAACCCAAGTTTATCTGCAATCAAATGATGCTAGAGCTTTTCTTAGAACTAACTCACTTATCCATTTTTACAGTTACTTTTACTGGTCCCATTTTAGTGGATATTCTGTATGAAGTCAAATCCCCTCAAGTAACTAAAGTAAGAATAACCAGCCGATTCAACATGATCACATGGGAGGTCAGCATGTTGTTTCCGATAGTTCTGATACACTAGGATCAGCGACATTATGCCGACTCACGGACCGCCGTCATGTCCTCACAGACATGTCTGCAACAGCTCCAACTTAATTGCTTTCCCCTGTGGCACACCCAGAAGCGTGTTGCATCTGGATGCTCGTTACATCAGCGGGGAACACCATGGATCAAATCCCATTGTGATCAGGGAGCGATCGCATAATCAGTGACTGCTGTGGACATTGTATTTTCACATCTAACATTACATTTTTCATACACTAATGGTTAAGGTTAGGTATAGGTTTAAGTTGGATTGTAGACTTTATAAAACAGTCTTTCCTCATATGTGCTTGTACAGCAGAAAACAACTCGCTTCGCAGACAATGTTTGGCTTCACAGACAATGTTTGGCCACATAGGGCAGTGTTCCAAATTTCGGTAAGTATACACCGATTTTAGTTAAAGAAAAGTCGACCAACTCTTTCCAATCTCACTGTGAGATCAGTCTGGCCAATTAGGCTAACCAAAAGACCGCTAACATTTGAAAACCAGAAAATGTCCAAACAGGCTACTTCTGAACAGTTTATCTATTGTTTTACAATTCAAAACATAACAAAAAAACTTGTAATGAATTTTTTACCTTAAAAAATGTAGTTGTGTATTTAAAGTTCAAACAAAAACATTTATTTTATTTTTTTATAAACCAGACGTGGCTTGATATTTTGTTTAACATAAAATGCAATGGCATGTATTGTTAATTGTAACTTAAGTGTCTGTATATTTTTTGGGCCACTGTACATGTTTTAGTTCCTCTAAAGTGTTCAAAGGGGAGCAGGAAAAAAAATTATTCAATGATTAATTGAAATAACCCAAAAATGTATTCATAGAGTGTAAACTATAGAAAGTAAGGCCTCTTGACTCTCAAATATTACAGTACCTTAGTATCATTTGTTCTGTTTTGCTGATGGTGCAACTCAAGGATCCATATGGTTGGTATAATACTGATGAGGAAAAATAGGATAGCTGGAGAAAACCTGAAAGTTGAGAGTTTGAGTCAGTCAGCTATATTTGGCTGTAAAACTCCTAGGCATGCAAATGTAAGAGTCCATGAGCCTACTTACCATTTGTAGTCCTTCCCTTTTCTCCTTCTCAGAGTCAAAATCATTTCAGCCACGAGGGGTAGATAAAGGATAGTCAGAAACCAGTATAAAGAATTATTTTTCACCCATGTCACTCTCCATACACCGATGAGAGACACTAAAATGAATAATAACCTGGTGACAACAGCGCAGGTAAACTTGAAAAGCATGATTTCCCTCAAAATACAGTTTTAGTCTGGTAGTTAATAATTTGAGGAAGGCCGAAGCTCTCAGTCTGAGCTCTGCAGTCTGAATCAATGAAACCCATTTAACTCTTTCTCTTTTTTTCTTCATTTTTCACACCAGTAGGGCGGGACTTGTATTTATTTAGTCTGTTGAGAGAAAGAAAACCTCTAGGCAGTTTTTACCATCCAATCTAAGCAAACGCTAATCTGATTCACTGTTTAAAATAATATTATTTTTCCTTTTAACGCTTTACGTCGCATGTTTTAGCAAAATCAAGATAATTTGGCTGCTTAGAAACTAAACTTTTAGTTAAAAACTATAGTTAGTCTAACTGAACCTTTCCCAAATATTTCTTTCAGGATGTTAGGCGCGCGCATAATGATGTCCAATTCGCGAGCTAATCGTTCTTTGGAACCGGTTTATTTTATGATTCAGTCCAACCGACCACTCACTGTCAACTTTGTTTGGGAGCAAAGTGGTAACATTACATGTTAGAACCCCAAAACGCCATTAGAAGCAATCTGTATCCTTTTCTAAATGTCATAAACAGCAGTATTAAACAACGTTTATTTAAAAGAATCGATGAATCGTTTTTAAATCCAGTTCATTGAAACGAACTGTCCGAACGAACCGATTCGCCAAAATTTCACACACGACCGCACTTCAGAAGACACGCATATGCCCCCGCCCGATGTCTGCAAGAGAGAGAGAGAGTCAAATCAGCTGCGCGCACACAGATTTAATATTTCACGTGCTATTTAAAATATTGCAGTATGATACGGGAGATCGGGGCTAGTTGTCACACGGGGAAGGTGTGACAAGGGCTATATCTCAGCAACTGTAGCCTACTGTTTTAAGTCAATAGTCCAGTTGAACAAATGCTTGTTTTCTTTATAAAGTTTTTTGTTGGTTGGTTTCAAGAACGTAGTCTACCTTGAATAAATCAGAATATTTTTGTGAATCTATACTCCAAATCAAAAGTTCCATTTTCATTGTTATAGAAATTGACTTTAAAAAATAAACCTAGAAATGTATTGGCGTAAAAAGTTTTATTTACTACTAGCCTCAGTCTCCCCTTTATACAGTATATTGAATAGTAATCATTTAATTTTCATGGAAATAGCAATATCTTTTCCTTTGTGGGAAGCTGTAGAGCATGACCAAATTAATATAATGCTCAACTTGCCTGTGGACCAAGTGCAGTTGTAAGTGTATTTCAGTCATCACAGAAATACTTTACCAGTTTGACAAAATCCAATCAACCAGTCTGTAGACAGTTCCTTAAAGGAATAGTTCACCCAAAAATGAAAATTCTCTCATCATTTACTCACCCTTATGCCATCCCAGGTGTGAAAGTCTTTTTTTCTTCTGCTGAACACAAACAAAGATTTCTAGAAGAATATCTCAGCTCTGTAGGTCTTCACAATGCAAGTGAATGGTGGACAGAACTTTGAAGGTCCAAAAATGATATAAAGGCAGCATAAAAGTAATCCATACAACTCTAGTGGTAAATCCATATCTTCAGAACCGATATGATAGGTGTGGGTGAAAAACAGATCAATATTTAAGTCCTTTTTTACTATAAATTCTCCTCCCTGCCCAGTAGGTGGCCATATGCACAAAGAATGCAAATTGCCAAAAACAAAAAACAAAAGACTGTGAAAGTGAAAGTGTAGATTTACAGTAAAAATGGACTTAAATATTGATCTTATTTTCACCCAAACCTATCATATCGCGTCGTATGGATTACTTTTATGCTGCCTTCGTGCTTTTTGGACCTTCAACGTTCTGGCCACCATTCACTTGCATGGTATGGACATTAGGGCTGGGTAAAAATATTGTTTTTCCAATTAATCGTGATCTTAATTTGAACGATATCGATTCTTAAATTCCAAGATCGATCTTTCACTCAAATGCGCAACCTTCTACTACAATGAGAGGAAAACACTCGCATTTGCAAACAAATTTCATGCTATGTGACTAAAGTGAATATATTTGGCAACTGGCTGGTAAATGTTTACATATCACTCACCAGTAGTAGTGTGTAGTTTAGTCATGAAGTGTTCAGCAGCGAGATCCTTTCACAGCGTGTTGAGAGTAACAGTTGTTCCGTGTAATGTGTGTTCAAGGATGAGATCCATGCAACCCATTTGTCATTGAATAATGTCTCTTGTAATACCCTTTCTGTTCTTTACAGTCAGTTGTTGATCAAAAACAACTACAAAAAAACATTTAATTCTAATAATGCATCGCACGGAAAAAGTAATAAAATATAATTGGTAAAATGAATATTTTCATAATTTACCTAGTTAAAAGGTCCCTTGTACAATTAACAGAATTTGCTGGGAGATCATTTCTTTTATATGTAAGCAAAAGGGACATTATAACTGAAATAAACCCATATGAATCGATATTGAATCAAATCGGAATTGAATCGAGAACTTGAGTGTCGGAATCGAATTGAATTGGGAAACCTGTATCAATACTCTGCCCTAATGGACCTACAGAGCTGATATATGTTTCTAAAAATCTTTGTTTGTGTTCAGCAGAAGAAAGAAAGTCATACACATCTGGGAAGGCATGAGGGTGAGTAAATGATGAGAGAACATTCATTTTTGGGTGAACTATACATTTAAGTTAAGAAAACCCTTAGTTATAATTGTAAGGCTTTTGTCACAATGGATTTTCTTAACTTTTTAAGAAAAAGGGTTTGTTGCAACCGACTGCAATATTACGTTATATCAATTATTAATATACAGTGTTTCCTCTAGGTTTTTTTTTAGCAGTGGTGCTGTTATGTGCATGTCCACGAGCCTCCAACACCAGACCCGTATTTACGTGTGTCGATGGAGGAAAAGCTTAAAACGACCTTAGAATAATTATAGATGGGTTATTCATGTTTACCTTGTCAAGTGTGTTTATTTACCGGGAGCATGGGAAGCCCATATAGCTGTAGTACTGTCACATAATGAAATGCCTCAACTCAGAAAATTACTTGCACTATTTTTAATAAACATAAATACAAATAGATAATATAAATTGGGGCTCAACCCCAGTGACACTGTAAGATGAGCTTTTTACATAATTTAAGCTAGTCAGCTACTATTCATTCAAAATATTGTCATTTTCTAATAAACTTTAATAAAATTTTTAAAATAATCAAAATCGCTTGAAGAATACAAACTGTAGGCTATATTATTGTAACTGTCTATTTATCGACAGTACGTTTCATCTTTCCTAATTATTCCTTTTGTTCTTTATTTTTTATCAAAAATTATAGAACATGAATAAATAATTTCACAAATTGTATAGTTTAAAGTTTTTTCAAACACCAAAAAAAACCTAAAAACTAATTCAACAATAAGTATCAAATTTTTTAGTTGAGTAAATTAATTCTCTGTGGGAGAAACTCTAGATGATGTTTCTCTGTTTCTCAATGGAAAGTGACAACATCTTGTGCATTTCTGTGACTGAGGTAGAAAAGGGGGGAAAAAATAGCCTAAGAAAACTGGGGCACACACACTTAGAGACACATAATTTGGGAATCCGTAACTGCAGCAATGTTATAAAATATTCAGAAGTCATGAATATTAGTAAAAATGTAACAGTAACTTCACAAAAAAAAAAAAACCCAAACAAACATATTAACACATCGCGATCGGTTAACAATTTATTAAAGCATAACAACCAACATAAGCTTCAGCAACCCTACCAGAAAACATATCCAAGCATTATAGCAGTTAAACAACTTCACCAAACAGTAAAAAAAACAAACAAAAAAAAACAGTCAAATCAGTGATCACAGAGTGATTTCACTCTGCTGCTGTCCTGACTCCTGAAATTGCAACCGGACTGACTACACAGCTGTCGCACTTGCTTCCCGCTTCTTGCGACACAGCTAGACGTTCTTTCTGAGCATACGGATATGATGTAAGCATGCAAAGACGAATGATGTATCCCTGCAATTTCGCTGCAAATCCGACCCGGCAGCTCAAAATTTAAATCATTATTGTAGGCTTACCGTAGAGAAGGCAAGGACATGTTTTTGAACATGGATTTTTTGTGTACTCACTCTATAATAAACTTTTGTTAATTTCAACCAAAAAAATCTTACATAGTGCAGCTTTAAGTGTCATAAGCATTTTCCCCACAAATGACAACAAAGCATAGTGAAAATTTTATACAAAAAGACTATAATAATTAGAAGTGATTCAGTAACATCCTGGTGTCATCAGTACTACTCACAATTAATCCAGCCACTTTCTCTCATTGTTGAACGAGATTACCAAAGTAAATGAATGACATACCTCCTCCTCTCCTTCAGTCTGTCAACAGATCCTGATCATCGTTCATTAAGTGAAGGGGCGTATTCATTCAGGAGGTCAAACCAATGGTATGCTCCTTTACAGCCCGCACTTGAATACTATTGTCTCGCACTATTGGTCAGTCTTTACAGGCATAAAAAGCCACCAAACAGTCTCGCACTTCAAACTAGAGCTCATTGGCTTCTAAAAGGAGAGACGTCTGTCCGTGAGAAATTTGAGTGTATGGAGGTGAACGAGAACGATTCGTTGACTTAAAAGATTTGTACAAAAAGACTGATTTGTTCACTACGAAACATCACTACAGCTGTCTGTGGCTAGCAAGCATAACGTTTCATTTAGAATCTAAATGAACCAGCAGCGGCACTCTTAATTTAGCAGCAGTGCACCACTAAATGCATAAAAGGGAACGTCCTGGTTACTTTCGTATCCTCCGTTCCCTGATGGAGGGAACGAGATGTTGTGTCGATGTAATGACACTAGGGGTCAAACTTGGGAGCCCCAAACACCTCTGCATTTTGAAAAAAGGCCAATGGGAATTGGTGAGTGGAATTTGCATGCCACTCCCCCGGACATACGGGTAGAAAAAGAGCTGGTATGCAACCACTCATTCAGGTTTTGTGCTGAGGAGCCGAGACAAGGTCCCGGCCATTTCAGTGGGTAGTTCAGTGTTTTGGCAAGAGGGACACAATGTCTCGTTCCCTCCATCAGGGAACGGAGGTTACGAAAATAACCAGGACGTTCCCTATCTGTCACTCACTCGACGTTGTGTCGATGTAGTGACACTAGGGGTCCCTATACAAAACGCCAGAACTAGCTGAACTGTGTTATGTGGACTGGGGGTGTGAGACAGGCAGATCACTGTGTGCCTCGTAGCCAGCGCACCAGGCCGTCACGTAACCTCCCCCAACACTCTTATGAGCGTCGAACGGTCCTGCAGGAATAAGTCGACTGCCCAACAAATAGGGACAGGCTAGCCCAGCCGTGGCCTCTTTTCCTCTTTTTTCTCCCCAAAAAGAGTGGAATTTTTTAACCGACTGGGAGCCGTAAATGTCTACGTCGGGGGGTGTCACTCCCAAGGGGAAGACACCGCAGAGACCACACCCCACCCAGAGAAGGGGGGGTATTTTGAGTGGAAATACGTCACATGGTCTTACCGAGTCTTGTCGGAAGTATGTCATGTGGAGAAGTTGCATGGTAGGTCTTACCCGAGGGGGGAGGAATTTCTACAAACATGGAAGATGCAGTTTACCGAAAGGGAAACGATTTTGCGGAAGATATCACATGGGGTCACCTACGGGGAACCACCACATGTGGAGCACCTACCTCAGTACAGAGCCTAATTAGCACATGTACTGGGCCAGCAGCGAGTTTCTCCGCAAACTCGTCTGCCACAGGGCTAAGGAGGAAAGTCATCCAGGGATCACAACTTGTGAACACAACTGGGAGTCTAAAGCACACGTCTTCACCTCTTGGGAGGGGAAAGGCACTATGCGCAAGCAGTACACCCGGCCAGCTGTCCCGGAACTTACCTGTTCGGACCTGACAACACACAGGACGAAACCGGCTCAACCCGGAGGTTATAGAACCTCGCAAAGGTGTTGGGTGTTGCCCAGCCCACTGATCTGTAGATGTCTGCCAAAGAGGTGCCATTGGTCAGGGCCCAGGAGGTCACTACACTCCTAGTAGAGTGGGCTCGTAGCCCCACGGGGGGCGTCATGTCCTGGGCATGATATGCCATCATAATGGTGTCAACGACCCAGTGGGCGATCCACTGTTTAGAGACAACGCTTCTTTTCCGCTGTCCACCAAAGCAGACAAAGAGCTGCTTGGAGCTCCTAAAGCTCTGCATGCGATCCAAATAGATGCGTAAAGCACGCACTGGACACAGCAATGCCAAGGCTGGGTCTGCCTCCTCCTGGGGCAGTGCTTGCAGGTTCACCACCTGATTCCTAAACGGGGTCGTGGGAACCTTGGTCACATAGCCCGGTCGGGGTCTCAGGATCACGTGAGAGTAACCCGGACCAAACTCCAGGCATGATTCGCTGACAGAGAACACCTGCAGGTCCCCTACCCTCTTGATGGAAGTGAGCGCAGTCAGGAGGGCAGTCTTCAAAGAGAGTGCCTTAAGCTCAACTGACTCCAGAGGCTCAAAGGGAGCACCCCATAGACCCCGAAGGGCTACAGAGAGGTCCCACGAGGGGATGAGGCACGGTCTGGAGGGATTCAACCTCCTAGCGCCTCTCAGGAACCTGATGATCAAGTCATGCTTCCCCAAATACTTACCATCCACTGCCTCGTGATGTGCAGAAATGGTGACTACATACACCTTCAAGGTGTAGGGGGACAGCTGCCCCTCCAGCCTGTCCTGCAGGAAGGAAAGCACCAATCCGACTGCGCATCTCTGGGGGTCTTTGCGTCGGGAAGTACACCACTTAGTGAACAGACGCCACTTCAAGGCATACAGGCGCCACGTAGAGGGAGCCCTAACCTGAGTGATCGTGTCTACCACATGGTAGGCCACTTAGGTCTTCTGCGTCCTGTCCAAGGGCCAGACGTGGAGATTCCAGAGGTCTGGTCATGGGTGCAGATGGTGCCCCGTCCCTGAGAAAGAAGGTCCTTCCTCAGGGGAATTCACAGTGGGAGGATTCCCGGGAAGCAAACAGGTCTACCTGTGCTCGACCGAATCGACTCCAAATCAGCTGGACCACCAGGGGGTGGAGTCTCCACTCTCCCCTGAGCATAACCTGTCATGACAGCGCATCCGCTGCGGTGTTGAGGTCGCCCGGGATGTGAGTGGCTCGTAGCGATTTGAGGCGCTGCTGACTCCAGAGGAGGAGACGGCGGGCGAGTTGTGACATGCAACGGGAGCATAGACCGCCTTGAAGTTTGATGTACGCTACCGTCGCCATGTTGTCTGTCCGGACCAACACGTGCTTACCCTGGATCAATGGCCGGAACCTCTGCAGGGCGAGCAGTACTGCCAACAACTCGAGGCATTTGATGTGCCAACGCAGCCACGGGCCAGTCCAGGAGCCGGTGGCTGTGTGCTCGTTGCATACGGTGCCCCAGCCCGTCTTGGAGGCATCCGTCATAACCACGACGTGCCTGGAGACCTGCTCTAGGGGAACCCCTGCCCATAGAAATGCAAGGTCGGTCCAAGGGCTGAAGAGGCGGCGACAGATCGGCGTGATGACCATGCAATGTGTCCCGTGGCGCCATGCCCATCTCGGGACTCGAATCTGAAGCCAGTGCTGAAGTGGTCTCATATGCATCAACCCGAGCGGTGTGGCAACCGCTGAGGATGCCATATGCCCCAGGGGCCTCTGAAAAAGGTTCAATGGAACCACTGTCTTCTGTCTGAATGCCTTCAGACAGTTCAGTACCAACTGTGCACGCTCGTTCGTTAGGCATGCCGTCATCGAGACCGAGTCCAACTCCAAACCGAGAAAAGAGATGCTCTGAACCAGGGAGAGCTTGCTCTTTTCCCAGTTGACCCGAAGCCCCAGTCAGCTGAGGTGCGTGAGCACCAGGTCCCTGTGCACACACAACACATCCCGAGAGTGAGCTAGGATTAGCCAGTCGTCGAGATAATTGAGGATGCGGAGGCCCACTTCCCTTAGCAAGGGCTGCCTCTGCGACCTTCGTGAAAACGTGAGGGGACAAGGACAGGCCGAAGGGGAGGACCTTGTACTGGTATGCCCGGCCCTTGAAAGCAAACCGCAGGAAGGGTCTGTGTCGAGGTAAGACCGAGATGTGGAAGTACGCGTCCTTCAGGTCTACCGCCGCAAACCAATGTTGATGCTGGACATTCGCTAAAATGCGTTTTTGCATCAGCATCTTGAACGGGAGTCTGTGCAAGGCCGGTTCAGTACTCGCAGGTCCAATATTGGCTGCAACCCACCGCCTTTCTTTGGTACGATGAAGTAGGGTCTGTAAAACCCCTTCTTCATCTTGGCTGGAGGGACAGGTTCTATCGCACTCTTCCGTAGAAGGGTAGCGATCTCCGCATGCAAGGTAGCGTCGTTCTCGCCCTTCACCGAGGTGAAGCGGACACTGCTGAACTTGGGCGGGCACCTGGCAAACTAAATCGCATAGCTGAGTCGGATGGTCCGGGTCAGCCATCGCGATGGGTTGGAAAATGCGAGCCACACCTCCAAACATCCAAACCAAGGGGATAATCACGTCGGACGTACCAGCGGGTGGAGCCTGAGGCACCACGTCGAGGGGGCTCGAACCCCGTGGCCGTGCTAAGTCCAGAGACATCAAAGCACTTACCTAGCTCCTGACGCCCACCATTAAGATTGGTCGAGGAGGGGGGAGGAGAAACATCGTCCCCGTAGTCCATCGGAACCAACCCGGTGTGGGCATGTTTGTGCCACAGCTGGGCGCGCACCTGATATGTGACCCAGAGAACAAGGATACCGCTCTTTTGTTGAAGATTTGGGTACCACAGCCCCTTGGGCATGCGGCGAAAGATGAAACAAACGATTCTTCTCCTGGCCCTCCATCAGGGGACGGAGTGGTCTGTTTACCAGCTCCGTAGAAGCGGGTCTCCTTGTCCCTGGGTCACCCGTCTCAGGGGCGCTTTGAAGCCTTCCTATGGTACTTGGCAGCCGGCCGTGAGACGGGTGGCGTCTGCTTCCTGCGGTGGGCTCCACGCTGAGGCCGGGCCGCGGGGCGGGCTGCGGCAGAGCCGGTGCTGTTGCTGCAGGTGGACGACCTTGGTGACGAGCAGACGGGGTGCGGGGTCTTGAGCCGCGCCGGGGCAGGATGTGCTGAATGGCCTCTGTCTGCTGCTTCACCACCAAGAACTGCTGGGCAAAATCCTCGACGGTGTCGCCGAACAGGCCAACCTGGGAGATAGGGGTGTCAAGGAACCGTGCTTTGTCAGCCTCTCTCATGTTGACCAGGTTGAGCCAAAGGTGGCGTTCCTGGACCACCAGGGTGGACATCACCTGCCCTCATCAATCCCGGGTCAGAACTACCCTCATGCTGCTCTTTTAGCGCCTTGGCTTGGTGTACCTGCAGGAGAGCCATGGTGTGCAGGGCGGAGGCGGCTTGTCCAGTGGCAACATAGGCCTTAGCCGTCAGAGACGACGTAAACCTACAGGCCCTGGATGGGTGCTTCGGGCGCCCGCGCCAGGTGGTGGCGCTCTGCGGTCACAAGTGCACTGTGAGTGCCCTATCCACCTGGGGGATCACTGAATACCCCTTGGCCGCCCTACCATCGAGGATAGTGAGAGCGGGGGAGCTGAGAGATCGGGACCGTGTAGTAAAAGGTGCCCCCCACGATCTTGTCAGCTCCTCATGCACTTCCAGGAAGAAAGGAACTGGGGCGGGGCACGGCCGTGAGCAGCGCTCTGGGCCCAGGAACCAATCATCGAGCCGCGAGGGTTCAGGGGAGAGTGGAGGGTTCCACTCTAGCCCGACGCTTGCGGCTGCCCGGGAAAGCATGTCCGTCATCTCCGCGGCCTGAGACTGGGCGACCACACCTGAAGGGGGAAGCCCAGCCAAAGCCTCCGCATCAGAGTGGACGAACCCGCTCTCAGATGCTGCGCACGATAGCTCATCATCTTCCCGGACCCCGAATAAGAGGTCAAACTCACCCTGAGATGAGCCGGCGGTCTCATCCGAGAGCCCGACCAGGGCAAGCGAGAGTGCGGAGGTCCGTGGGGGGTTACCCGGTGAAGGTGGTCCCATTGGAGTCCCCAAATCGCCCCCAGTGCTAACCGACGTGGCCTCATACCCGTAGGTAGAAGGACCGAGGCGGGGAGCCGCTTGGGTGGCTTGCTTTCTTACGAAGGCAAGCCGCGACCACAACATTGCCATGGTCATGTTCTCGCAATGAGGACAAGACCCATCCACGAACGAAGTCTCCGCGTGGGCAGCGCCCAGACACGTAAGACAGCGATCGTGGCCGTCAGAAGCAGAGAGATAACGACCGCAACCAGGAATAGCACACAAACGGAAAAGCATCTTTAAAAATATGTTCTGTGTGTGCCGCTCTTTTAGAGTTGAAAATATAGTCTTTTATTAGAATATACTCTTTTCTTTGTTCTGCCGAAGCGCCCAGGGGCGTTCTCTGCACTCCACGGGTGCAGAGGGGGAGAAGCCGCTGAAATGCACCATAAATCCAGCAGTTTGAGGTGAACGGAAGAGAGAATTGAATTCAGTGCACTGAATGCAACCGCTCGGCTCAGAAGAGAAAATCTGAATGAGTGGTTGCATACCAGCTCCTTTTATATCCGTTTGTCCGGGGGAGTGGCATGTAAATTCCACTTGCCAATTCCCATTGGCCTTTTTTTCAAAAAGCAGAGGTGTTTGGGGCTCCCAAGAGTGACCCCTAGTGTCACTACATCGACACAACGTCTAGTGAGTGACAGATAGGGAAATACTGATTATAAATACAGATTAATTATATTATATGTAATTTCCACAAATATATAAATTGTATGTTTGATGATTGCACTTTCTTTCCTTTTTAGATAGTTTGAGGATATACTTAATTTAAAAAACCACCAAGCACAGGGGCCTGGGTAGCTCAGCGAGTAAAGATGCTGACTCCCACCCCTGGAGTCGCAAGTTCGAATCCAGGGTGTGCTGAGTGTCTCCAGCCAGGTCTCCTAAGCAACCAAACTGGCCCGGTTGCTAGGGAGGGTAGAGTCACATGGGGTAACCTCCTCGTGGTCGCTATAATGTGGTTCTTGCTCTTGGTGGGGCATGTGGTGATACCCCAGAGCCATAGCGTGCGTGGATACCACGGGGAATAGTATGAAGCATCCACACACACTATGGCTCCGGGGTAATGCGCTCAACAAGCCACATGATAAGATGTATGGATTGACAGTCTGACACGGAAGCAACTGAGATTCATCCTCCGCCACCCAGATTGAGGTGAGTCACTATGCCACCATGACGACTTTGGGCATTCCAAATTGGGGAGAAAAAAATTGCATGTTTGAAAAAAGCCACGCTGTTGGATTATTTTGTCAATGGATTTTGGTGGGCCAAAGAGATGAAGTTCACATGTCAGCAAATCTCATTTAACATGGCTCTTTTACAACAATTACTTGACAACATAAAAAGTATGGTACTCAGTTGGTCATGTGATCTCAAAATGGTGGTCCCCAACTCAGTTCCATGTAAAATAAATAAGCTTTTATTTGGCTACTAATTGAATGGAGTCTTCATCTCAAGTAAGTGTACATTATTTAAAAAAAAATTTTTTAAGTACGATTCATTTCTTTAGGAGTTAAGGCTTGTTCACACCAAACCAATGGCCTGTTTTTTTCAGTTTGTTTTCGTTCCAGACCAGCTTTTGAACGCGAACAATGGATTCCTATGGCAATATTCAAACCGGGTCCAACAAATCATCCGCCGACAATCCAAATGTTTTTTTTACGGAGAATGGTCCGATTTTTTTTCTTTGGACTGTGCTGAAAACTGACTGACCAATGAGATAAGAGCTTTTTGTAGCTGCAGCTGCTCAATCCTGCACATTGGTGGCACTAATCAACTGGCATTGGACGTGAAGCTGATAGCGCCGCCTACTGTAGTGTACAGGGGGTGAAATATTTTTTCATTTAAATATTTTACAGACTCGGTGTGAATAAACCTTAACAATTTTTTATTAAGAAAAAAAGTAAGTGCACCTTTAAGTGAGTATATACAAGTATCTATTTACTCTCCTTTTAATCTCTTTGCCAAAAACTTTTGAGATATTAAAGAGATCTCAATTGTGATTTTTGTTTTTTTATGTATGGATTACGTATGGTCATTATTCTTTATGTTGATGCTATTGTTGTTAATTCATTCAGCTCAGCCATGCTTGAAAATGCCTTTTTTTAAGGCATTTACCCTGACAGTGCTTGCATCCAGACAGTCACCATCAACAGAGGCTGATACCAGTCATTTATTTGATGCCGATCAAATCAGAGACATCACTGATTACTTCAAGACAAGGCTTGTCTCAAAATGTCACATCCCTCCTTTAATTTCATTCCTCTTAAATACAATTATCCTTAAGCGTATGTATGTTGAATATAAATTTAGTCATTCTTTACCCTTCACATTATTAATAGATGCAAGATGTTGCTTTGCCATTAGACAACCAGCATCAAGCAACACACTAGATCCCTTTTATGGCCTTCATAATTAATGTAATGCATAATTCATAAACCAAAGGACTGTAAAGCGTGCAGACTACTGTGGCGCATAACAAGCTGCATGGAAATTTGTCTTCTTTTAGAACGCAAAAATGAAAATGAAAGAACAGTGCTGTAATCTGTAAAAATGACACGTAGTGTGTGTATTGTAGTTCAGTGTGTTTGATGTCTGTGCTTACTTGAAAGCATAAGTGATGTTCCCTTTGCCAGACCTAAATTCTAAATGCTCATTATTGCTTGTGCTTAATTCATCTTTAGATTACCTCAGTATTTTTCCATTGGCTTCCTTTAGTGAGCAAGATACATGCCTCTTTTTGTAAAAAGACTTATTATTCAAAGAACATCATTTGAATTTCAATGCAGGCAGAGGATTTTGGGTCGTTGGTTTTGTTCCTGTAGTTCAACCGGTAGGTCATGTGTTTGTTTCCCAGGGAATACATAGAGTATATTGATATATGGATGCAAGTTGCTTTGGACAAAAGCACCTGCCAAATGCATAAATGTAAATGTTATTGCATAATGTAAACTATTTTATAGTGTATGTGTTCAAGGGTTTGAAGTTGGATGGAGGGCTGAGATGGTGAAAAGACAACAATACATGAGGTTACTTAGTCATCCAGTGTTAATTAAACAGAGCTGTTCTGCCTCAACACAACTACATCTACATTTGTTCCCTATAATTTTAATTGTTCTGTTTAACATTGCCAATAGAAGCTCAAATCATAGGAATAAGAGTTAGGATTACTGCCAGATACCTAAGTATTGACTCTAATTACACTGTTCCAATAGTGTATAAAGGGTGTGTGGACATACTAACAATTATGAACAATAGCAATTCTGACAGTATGACAGGTCTTTTAAACTTCTACTCTTCTTCTATGCCATATAAACAGTCTTTTCCAGCACTACCGACTATAATTACTGTTTTGAATTACTGTTATGAATTACTGTTTTTACTATATGAATTACTGTTCACTCACCCAAGAGAGGAGCACCTTCTGGGAATGGAGGTAAGATTCTGATTTAGCATGGCAAATTATAATTGCTTAATGATTAGATGTTGTTATTAAAAAATAAAAAAAAATAAAAAATAGTTTTTAGTTTTCTTGACTTTTTAACTGACAGTATATACTAGATGTAATCAAATTAATGAGTAACTCTGTGCATTACATGAAACATGAAAAACAATGTAAAGTTGTGCTGTACTCTTTTAAAAACTGCTAGAAGTGAACCTAAACTTAAGGCACGAGAGGTTATATTGTGAATATGATGAGTAAAGGGCGTTGTTAGCAGTGTTGAGTGTAATGTGATAAAGTAATATAATATTTTTTGTTACATTTTAAATTCTTGTAATCAGATTACAGTTACTGATTTTAAAGTACAAGACTCGGGTTACACATATTTCTAAAATAGTATTACTTATGTAGAATACATTTAAAACATGAATATGTTCATATGTACATCTGTTGCATTTTTGTAATGGCTGTAGAATCACTAACAAGTCCTTGAAAAGGAGCAATCTTTGTGGTGCTGTGTGTTTAACTTGTGCGCAAGGGCGTAGATATAGCATTGATAAGGAACACACTTTAAACTCACTACTGAATATTTGTTTTTATTAAATAATTTCAAGTAACACACTTACAATAAAGCATTAGTTCATTTAATCAAGAACCTCTGAAAAACAAAGCGCACATACTACAGCAACAAAACCCCATTGTTTTAAATCTTTAAAGAACAAATAAACATGATTCAGACACACAGATGGTTACAGGTAGGTGCTTGGAACACATTAAAATGTATAGAAAGAACATACCACCATATATTCGCAAAAATACACAAAGCCACACTTCCGCATATAACTGTTAGACCGCATGTTGCTATATCAGTCTCACCTGTCTTGATATTTTATAGACTCTCAATAATTCTAAAATCCTTTTTCAAACAACAATAGCAAAGGTTTAATGTTAGCTTACTTTTATGAATGTAAAACTTCAAGAAAAACGATTCAATAAATTGAATGGAAGTAATTCCATATCTCTGGAAAATAAACAAATAAAACAAAGTTTTGAACCAGTTCTACACATCAGACTTAAAAGTGATACTATATACACGACAAGCAAGTGATCCGCCATTGACAATCAGTAAAAAAATATTATTAAAATCAACTTTTAATCCACCATGTTTTTTTCCTCCAGCTCTGAAACTCCAGTCTGTTTGATTGGATGAGTGGCTCAATAGCAGTGACTGTTGGGTAGTATGAAGGGCGTATTGAGGGTACAAAGGGGGTGCTCGCGAGCACCCCTCGGAACACTAAAATGTAAAATGGGGCACCCTACGATCTTGTGGACTTCGTGGGAACATGCAAATGAAGGCCACGAGACAGCAAGTCCACATCAAGTGTGCCATTTGGGACAGGGCCCAACTCAGTTTGAGACTGAGATACTTCCAAAAGACACAGTGCAATGTTCACTCGTTCAATTCAATGAGTCTGTGCTGTTGTTCACTTAAGAACCACCAATTCATGATCAAATTGTTCAGACTGATTTTGTGAACCAGATTAACAAATATGTCATGGTCAGGGTTGGGAGGGTTACTTCTGAAATGTATTCCACTACAGATTACAGAATACATGCTGTAAAATGTAATTTGTAACGTATTCCGTTAGATTACTCAAGATCAGTAACGTATTCTAAATACTTTGGATTACTTCTTCAGCACTGGTAGATTTTTTCACTTGTTTTAACTATAAAAACTCTGCCAGTACAGTAAGACAAAATACACATGTTAAAAATACATTCTCTGAAAAACCTAAATATCATATGCAGTGTTGTTTCTAAAACAAGATCAATCAAATTGATCTTGTTTTAAGGATTTTTAGATGTTTTTACAGTAAAACAATACAAAAATAATATCAAGAATATGATTTTTGCCCTAATATCAAAGGTCTTACTAGAAAAAAAGAAATGATGATCCAACGTGAATTTTCTTGATAAAACAATATGATCGTGCCTGGTAACGTGCATGTAAAATGGCTAGAAATAGCATTTTAGCTTAGCGTAAAGCTGACAATTTCTTCTGCTCCAAACTTACTTCTCTGTCTGCTCGTATGAATGTAACACATCATAAGAAAGTGTTTCACCGCTGTTCAAATGCACTTTGGATCGCATCATTTATATGTATAAATGTTTTCCATCTGAAAGGACTAAATATTAAATGAAACAAATGACAATAAAATGCAAAGTAATCTTCAGTAATCAAAATACTTTTTGAATGTAACTGTATTCTAATTACCAATTATTTAAATTGTAACTGTAGTGGAATACAGTTACTTATATTTTATATTATATTTTAAATACATAATTCCGTTACATGTATTCCGTTACTCCCCAACCCTGGTCATGGTGTATCCTCTGTTGCAGTGATGGGAAACACTGTGATGCAGGTTTTTTTAAATTAATTTTAGCTTCAGTGCCTCTCAGCTCATTTGCTCATCTATAATTGATATGTAAAGATCATGCTCTGTGTATACTTTCAAAATGTCAAACCAGAGGAATATTGACAATATTTTTATTCCAATTACAGCAAAATATTTCTGTGTGCAGGATGTATCTGTATTAGGGCTGTCAATCAAATAAAATGTTTAATCAAATTAATTACATGGTATGCAGATTGATTAATTGAACTAATCGCTGAAAAAGTCCCCCAAGTAAAGATAATTCAATATATAACAATCAAAATAATTATAAACATAAAATATAATAATTCAAATACATTTCAATATTGTGGCAGACAAATAAACCATTGATAAGACAATACAAAAAGTGTCTTTAAAAGTCAATATATTATTTGTTTGCATATCATTGAACAAGCCTATCACTGGCCTACAGGTCATTGCAACTAATTTTGCAGTTGAGTGCATACGACACATTGTTGCATTCAATCTGTTCATATGCATCAGATGGATGCTTTTGGTGCGTCTCACTGTGGTTACGTCACAGTTCATTGTTTTTCAGCATATTTAGCCATAAATGCTGTGTTTTTAGGATGCAGAGTCAAGGTAAATGTTGTTTAAAAAACTTCAACTTTAAAAAAACGCATCTCGAGACCCCCACATTCTGTATCTTTTGATCTACTATTGTTTGTTGTCTGTACAGCTGCACTTGCCTTTATAGCTGGAGCTGTGCTTACTGCCCCCTACTGACTGAGACTTGCAAAAACATTGAGGTTACACTTCAAGCTTGAATTGTTCCGTCGGATTGGTAAGGAAATTATTTATTACAGTGGCATGATTAATTGTGTTAATTTGTTTTATTTGTATTTAACAAATTGCACTGAATTAAGGCATTAAATCAAAGGCCTTAATCTGTATGCAATCTCCTTAAAACTGGAGCACTTGATTACATCACAAACATCAAGTCACAGATTTGTTTAGTGTCTAAATGGCGTTTTATGCTGTAGGATACAAATAATGATAGCTTCTGATTTGCATTTTACAGTGAACGAGACATCAGAAACAGAATCTAGGTCACAGATACAATGGGTGCTGAACGCTATATAACAAAACCATTTTTTATTTGTTTTGAAAGGGAGTTCAAAGCACAGTTTGAATATTAATGTACTTGCTTTTTCCCCTCTTATTGGAACCATTCTAGTGGATCAAGATGTTTCACGAATAACACAAAAGTAAAACAGGCCGATGAACTGCAGCAGGCGTTCTATTTTTACTTCTATTAAAATGATACTGTTGACATTAATTTGTTTATTGCTCAAGATGTAGAACACATGAATCATGTCAGTAGGAATAATGGGAGTCAATGCAGTAATGAAAGAGCATTGTTTTCCTCCCCTGCCTCAATTTGGCCTTGTAATTACATTCAATATATAAACCACAGACTCTTTGTTTTTGTTAGTGTGTGCTGGATTTGGATTCTAGGTGAAGGGTTTCCTGCCAAATGAACAATAAAATGTTCCAGCCAAATGAAGAGAAAATTCAACTCAGCTGTTAATGCAGATCTTGAATTTTCAGAGGCACCACAAGATGTGGTTGGAATTTAAAAAATTAAAATAAGTGACACTATGGCAAGCCAAATTAACATTCGGAATTTCAACTAGCAAGGAATAAATTATACAGATATGTGTAATTGTGTTTTAAATATGATTCAGTGACACATCATTGTGAAATTCTACTTGAAAATGCAGTTACAGATATCAATAATTATGTTGTTTTATTTGAAATGTAACTTTTTCTGTAAAGAATGGGTATTTCCACAAGTAATGACATAATTTTTTTATATCAAGAATTAACGTTTTTACCCATGCAAACCTAATTACTGATTTCAAGAATTAGCATTTTCACTAGTAGACATTTCATTACTGATATCAAGAATTGTAATATATATTTGCGGTCTGATATTGTTATACTACATATTGATCGCAAAACTGTATAATTGACCATTGTCCCAGGCAGGCAACCAATGTCCTACATTGCTCATGTCTCTCATTTCTCTCCGTAGTCTCTTTATTTTCACATAATAAAATAATTTTAGCTCAAAATTGTAATTAAAGTTCATAATTCCATAGTTCAAAATTCATAATTAAAGTTCATATATTTAATTATTTGGTAAGTAGCCGTATAATAAGCGGGACAATATACATTAAGCTAGTCATTATCACAACTTAAACCCCTTCAGCATGATACAAGGCCCCTCGTCAAGGTCCTGATATGTTTGTCTGGGCTTATTTTATGATAATGACTGGCTGACTGTACATTATCCCATTTTTAGTTTTACAGAACATAATTATTGATAGGATTTTTAGCGGCCTTATAACAATCCAGACTTTTGTTTCAGAAAAGCATTGAGGTGATCAACCCAGTTGACTCTGCCGGCCCGCTGGAAGAGGGCATGCTCTCTGATCTGTACTTCCATTATCTGGCTCCCTCATGTGTCAAAATGCCTGAGCAGTTAAAGTTTCCTTTTTCCACCCTGGTTCTTGTATAATTATGGTTGAGCTATCCAAAGCTGTTCTACTAGAGTAATTAGCTTGCAATAAACAGCTTTATTCTTTGTGTGGTTCAGATTCTTTGTGCGTTTGGGTGGAATTACACTTTCAAAGATGATACGTTTCACATGTTATTAATTTTCAGACGAAACACGAATCTGCTTCCAAGTATGAGTAACTTTTTTCCTTTAGCTGGCACTGCAATATACAGCTGGAGATGACTGTACTGAGCAGAGGGAATCATATATTTGAGCAGTAGGATTACATCACAGCCCAAAAAATCATTACATTTCATCCAGGCCCTTATGCAGTCTCTGACACAAAGGCCTGTATTTATGTATTTTTATTTATTTATTGAGTGATGGAAAAAAGTGGTTACAAAAGATAAAATTAAGAATTGTGTGTTTGTATAAAGAAACAAACACACACACACACACACACACACAAAACAACTTAAATGCATGGGAGTTTTATCAAACACTTCACAAACACCAACAATCATGCCACGGTCCAAATCACTGAGATCACATTTTTTCCCAATTCTGATGGTTGATGTGAATATTAACTGAAGCTCCTGATCCATATCTGCATAATTTTATGCACTGCATTGCTGCCACGTGATTGGCTGATTAGATAATCGCATGGATGATTGTTGGTGCCAGATGGGCTGGTTTGAGTATTTCTGTAACTGCTGATCTCCTGGGATTTTCACACACAACAGTCTCTAGAATTTACTCTGAATGGTGCCAAAAACAAAAAACATCCAGTGAGCAGCAGTTCTGTGGATGGAAATGCCTTGTTGATGAGAGAGGTCAACAGAGAATGGCCAGACTGGTTCAAATTGACAAAGTCTGTAACTCAGATAACCGCTCTGTACAACTGTGATGAAAAGAATATCATCTCTGAATGCTATTCTGAGATGCGGGTTGGCACTGTTTTGGCGGCACGAGGGGAACCTACACAATATTAGGCAGGTGGTTTTAATGTTGTGGCTGATCGCTGTATATATCACAAATGGATGTACAAAATGCACAGATAGTGTAAAATCTTAAAAGTATTTTCAAGACAACTAGAAAATAACAGAAAAAATGTATTTTGATGTTTTATTTATCATATATCAAAGAGAAATGCAACAAATCAGGACAAATGTAGAACAACTTATTGAGTCTAAATAGATGCACAACTTGCATCATTTCAGTATTACACCCAAATGACAATAGCATACAATAGCATACTGTTCATGTGTTGTACTTGCTATTAGTTTACTTCCATATTGTTTCTCTATCAAATAGCAATGTCAAATGTAAATCAAGTAAATTAAATTACATATCTAGGGTCTCTAATGACCCTGTGCACTTTTGGTTTCTTAAGCCATTATAAAAAAAGTTAAATTATGCAATTTTGGCTTTTTTTTTTTTTTTTTTTTTTTTGCACTATTTATAAGAGAACGATTGGGGATTACTTAATAGGTGTAGGCACAACTCCAAAAAATGCATGAGGTACAGGTGGTGGAATGAAGTTCGGGTCACTATGTATGCGTTTAAAGGTTAAATAGACTTTGTGTGGTCATGGGAACCCTTGAAGTATCAGAAAACGTAAAACGTGTGATGATCATAAAAAGTTATGGAAATTAATATAGCGAAAGATTTTTCTACTTATGTCCAGTTTAAGGTCAACATGAAATCAAAATTTATCCTACAGTATTTAATGCACTTTACTAGTTTTATTGTGCTCGATTCATAAGTGCATGTTATTCCAAGTTTTAAAAAACTGTGTGTTTGTTATCTTTTTTCGACATGCACTTGCTCTGCCCCCAAAAAGACTCTTTTAAAAAAGATTCACACTTATTTTTCACTGTTTCACTTGGAAATACATCAGAGTACAGAAGTCATATTGGTTGCTAATGCTATTTCATTTTGACTTTAAAATTCTAAAACATTTTAAACAGATAAAAGCTGCACCTTATGTTTTCAATATCTATACAGTGATTTTTTGAAATCGTTAGACTAAAAAGGTAATCGAAATTCGATGGTCAATAAGCTGTGGGAACCCTGTGTGTTGCAGAATCTCATTAAAATGAACAGCTTTCCATAGCCTTGAAGTCTTTGCAATTCAGAGAAAGGCCACATGTAGGCGCTGTGTCACTACTTACAGTACAATTCTATAATCAAAAACACTTTGTACATTTCATTGTGCTGCAATATTCCCTTAAAGTTAGATGGTTTGATATTAATATCTGTTGCTAATAGGCTCACATTTAACAAAGCATACTATAGCATATATTGTAGAATAGGGTCAAATTCTATTCTCCAAATCGAGGTTTTACCTATTCATTTTCATTTTTCTCATTAATCTTGTCCTGTATTCATTAACCCTGTATTGCAGTCCACATTTACTCGCAGAACACTTGGCACCAACCCAGATCTGGTAAAGAATTTGTTTAATTGACTTTAGGGCTCACAGGAATCTCGTGGGAAGAACAGGGAAGAACCTGGAAAGGCTGCAATGGAAGAAAGTGTCGAGAATAACACAGACTTGTGTGGAAGATGTTCGAGAGGTGCTGGGAGAAATTACCAAAGAGATGTTAGCAAAACTGCAGGTTTACACACTGGAGCAAATAACAACCATGCAAAAAAAATATTCCCTTAATCAGTATTTTTGAATCGCTTTCCAGTAAAAAAAAATATACTGTATCTTTAAAATTAGATCATTTAAATTTGCATAAAATATGAAGCCTTGTTTTCAGAGAATATGTCTTGAATAGAGTGGTTTTCCTTATCCTATTGGCAAATATTTTCTTTTTTCTTGTTTTTAAGCATACATCTAACAAAATTAATGAGGTTTATGTTGACAACTATTTACAGGAGGTAAGAATAAGAAAGTTAATTCATGATATTCTCTCAAAACAAGTCTTAAAGGGAAAGTTCACTCTAAAATGAATATACCATCATCATTTACTCAGATTTTGTTAATGCAGGCAGATTGACAGCCTCAGTCACCATTCAGTTTCATTGTATGGAAAAAAGATGCAATGACAATAAATGGTGACTGAGGCTGTCAATCCCTAATATTCTGCCAGCTTTTGTTTCTTCTACAGAAGATAGAAAGTCATATGGGTTTGGAACGACATGAAGGTGGGTAAATTATGACATTTTACCCAATTTTGCTTCTATGTAAATATATCTTGTTTGAAGGATATTTTGATATTTTTACAGGAAAACAGGACAAAAATAAAATAAAAATAATGATTACAGAAAATTATTTTTTGCAGTTAAGCCTCATATAAACCATTGTCTGTTTATGATAAATAACATGCTGATTACCACCAGTAGAGAGAGTGAATAATGTTTTTTATTCACTGTTATCAGTTATGTTTGCACATGAATAGCATTCACCGCTTGAGGAAAGGAAAATTGCAGATAACTTTAATAAAACATCTTAAAAGGCAGAATGAATTACAGATTATGTATTGGAACAGTGTTTCTGAAAATATCAAGGTTCAGTTGATATTCTCCGACAAAAGTCCACCCACAGTGGATTATGCCAAGAAAAAAGAAATCCAATATTAAAACTTGAATAATGCTCCCCAACCTAACATTATTGGTATTCTCCGCATAACGATAAGTACATTAGACAGCTGCTGGCAGATATTCTGATTAATTTTACAATAGACTTAAGGTGGAATTGAATTACTGGGACTGCCATGATTGCAGAAAACAACCTGGTGGATTGCTAAATTGTGTCATCTCTATCACAAGTTTTTACACGCTGAATGTTGCCGTGGGCCGTGCTGACAAGACCTGAGCAGAAGGGGGGTAAAAAAGACACAAGTAATTTTTCACTTTGATGGGATTAATGATTATGGGGGTCATTCAGTTTGTCTGCCATGTTCCATGAAGGCCTTTGTCGTCTTTGTGACAAGCCTTAATTTCAAATGGCAGACACTCTGTAATTTGAGAGCCCATTTGTAATGGCTTGTGTGTGCATCCTACATCTGAGTGATACACTGTAGAGCCGATGCTATTTCCATCCATTCTCATGGGCTTCTCCTCTCCTGTTAATGCCGGAGGAAGGTCAATTACATATATCATTTGGCTAAATATAACCTCATGCAATAGGATTGGTAAAAAGTTGCTTAAAGGTGAAGTGTGTAATTTCTGCACCACTAGTGTTACCAAACAGAATTGTATAAACAATGACTTTCAAATAGTTTTCCGAAACATTACCTCCTGTCTACTATTGGTCGTCGAACATGTAGCCATGAGCCAAACTCACCTATTGGTTGAACCAATGTTGCTACTATATGTCTGGTTGCTCAAACAAGCAAAGCAATATTTAGATCAGTGTTGGGGTGTAGTTAACTAAAAGAAGCCACATTAAAACATAACTACATTTTTCAGTAACGTGGAAGTAGCTCAGTTATTTTCACAATAGTAGCTGGGTTTCCATCAAAATGTTTAGCATTTTTAAGCACATTTCTATAAATTAGACTCAAGAAAATACTAATCGTTGTGCGTTTCATCCACTTCGTCATGCGCATTATCTTCCTAGCGCATACAATTTTATGTGAATTTTAAGAGTTTATTCGCAAATCAAGCATTTCCATTCACGACTTCTTATGCGCAATTTGAACATGCGCATCAAATTTGTTGGATGGAAACCCAGCTAGTGTAGCTTTTTCGGTAACGAGCTACATTTTCCAATGAGTAGCTCTGTTGTGTCACAAATCGTTATGTTTTGTGACATTGCGTAGAAATGGAGCCGAGGGAGTAAATAAACGCAAACTGATTGCATTTTTAATATAATGTTATTAGTTAAATAATTTCATCTGATTGTTATATATCAAATTATTTTCTTCTTTAAATAGCTTCAATGTAGTTACCTACTTTTGTTAGTAGCTTGTAGTGTAGCTAACTAGTTGCTTGACTGTAGTTTAAAGGGATAGTTCACTCAGAAACAGATCAGTATTTAAGTCCTTTTTAACTATAAATTCTCCTCCCTGCCTAGTAGGTAATGATATGCACAAAGAATGTGAATCGCCAAAAACAAAAGAAGAAGAATTTGAAAGTGAAAGTGGAGATTTATAGTAAAAAAGGACTTAAATATTGAACTGTTTCTCACCCACACTTATCATATCGCTTCTGAAGATATAGATTTAACCACTGGAGTCATATGGATTACTTTTATGCTGCCTTTATGTGCTTTTTGGACCTTCAAAATTCTGGCCACCATTCACTTCCATTGTATGGATCTACAAAGCTGAGATATTTTTCTAAAAATCTTTGCATGTGTTAAGCAGAAGACATAAAGTCATACACATCTGGGATGGCATGAGGGTGAGTAAATCATGAGAGAATTTTCATTTTTGGGTGAACTATCCTTTTAACTACTTTAGGTTACAAGTAGCTTGTAGCTTGGGAAGCTACAGTTTCAAAGTATATTCCCCAACACAGGTTTTGATAGAATACATTGAGTTTATTTTTTTCTATACTAATTGTAACCAATACGGCTCAAGGGAGTGTATAAATTCACAGAGAAACATGCTTCATATCACAGTCATCCATGTTCATTGTGTTGTTTGAAGTGTTTTCATCATCTATATTCATTTCTTCTGTTTCCCTTTTTTTTTCTTTGAATATTATTGTAGTTTCAAAAGTTCCCAGGAATGTCATAGCTCTGTGGATCCCATCATACCTAATATGGTAGAAACACTGAAAATTACTAATGCTGGAATTACCAAGAATGACTTCCTTAACAATTACATTACCATACCAGATGTGCACCAGAGTCATTCAATATGCCTGTGTGCTGTAAGAACTACATTCCAGGCATATATGTTTCATGTATTTTTCATTTATGCCATAACATTGTGTACAAATATGCACAAAAGTACAATGTTTTACACTGAGTCAACTGAACGAGGTCACACACTGTACCTGGTGAATCTCATTTCCAGGTTGCATTCCTCCTCCAAAACAAACAGAAAAAAAAAAAAATGAAATTATATTTTGCAAAAAGCACATGATGCTTATTTTTGAAAAATCTCATTACTGTAAAGCATCCGGTTGTTTAATGTGATACAGTGATACAGTATTAAAGTAGTATTTTATTGAAATAAACATCAGTTATTGTAAATGCAGTATAATACAACTATGATTTATAAATATTTGGACTGTCAATGGATTAAACTTTTAATCAAATGAATCCCATGATATCCCGATTAATTAATCAAATTAATCACAATTAATTGCATGTAATCTGTCAAAAAATAATTCCATATACAGGTATAATGAATAAATAATTATAATTATATGTAAATAATTCGAATATATATAGTAATTCAGATAATTATAATACATTACACTATTAAAGCATTGATTGGACAATACAAAAAGTGGCTTTAGAAGGTAATACATCGTTTATTTCCACATCATTGTTCTTAAATCATTATTGGTCTACAGCTCACAACAATACATTTTGTAAATTAATTTGTCAATCCGTGTGAGGTAGGGCTTTTCTAAGGACACGTATCTATTTACACATGCGTCAGACAGACGCTTTTGTAGCATCTCATTTTGGTTGCGTTGTGTCATAAACACAACGTTTTTCGGATGCTGTGTCAAGTTAAACATGTATCAAGACCCCTACATTCGAAGTTGCGCTCCATCCAGCTTTTTTGGAATGAAAGAGCTCATCCTCACCTTGTGCTGTCTGATGTCGGTAAGTGTGCTTTGTTGCCTGTACAGCTTGATTTGTGTTTACTGTCCCTGCTCACTGGGACTCTCAAAAGCATGACGGTGGTACTAACTTGAATTGCTCCGATAGTATGAAAATTCCATTATTAATTGCGTAAATTTTTTTAACATGTTATTTTTTTAATATTAAATTGACAGCCTAAATAAATACTGTCCAACTGAAATAATATGTCATTGTTTTTTTTTGCATTACAGAAATACGATTATTTTGCATTAAGCCGGTTGCACACTGGATGAGATGCGCCATGCCACGTCGTGACTAGGACACGGCACAGGTATCAAACACAGGGCACGTTGAAGCGGTTCAGGTGGCAGACAGTACACACAAAAGTTGCCAAGGTTTTTTTCTTTTCTTCAAGAATGAACAAGGCTAGAGTAAATAATATATGTTAATGGATAATGATTTGGGATTTAATGGAAAAAATGCGAGTTGCGCTCCATAGCACGGCAGAAATGAAAGCTGCCTCCGGAGTCATAAGTAGGTGCCACCGACAGACAGCGAGCGGCGGTGGGTGTACATTCATAGAAAACAATTGTTTTGAATTTTAGAAAGTGGCATGTTGTCCACCAGACACGTCTGGTGTGCGACCCACTTTAAAAACTCTTGCAGAGGACTTAAGAGTATGAGAATAACGTGAGTTTAGTGAAAGAATTGTTTCCTTTGGTGTAAGCCCTGTCCTATGGTTCAGCATTGGGATTGTCGCTCGAAATGTCAGATCCTACCAGAAGGTGATGAAGACAAGGGAGAGGAGCTTACCCCTTATGGCACGATGGGACATAAACTGGTGGTGATGGGGTGGGGGGTGAAAACTACGGCAGCATAATAAAGCAATGAGGAACAACTTTGCTGAGCTTATAAAGCAGAGGCTGGATCGGGATGGGATGAGATGCCTGAATTGAATAAAAGGATGACATAATGCTTCCTAGTACAAGCCCTCTGCCAGAACTATCGCATAGGCTTCCATTTATTTTTTTGGGGAGGAGGGATGGGGTGGCAATGTGCTTAAGGCCACGTCCACACTAACACGCTTTGGTTTGAAAACGCATTGATTTTGTTACGTTTAAGCCTCGCATCAACATTGGAATGGCATTTTCCTCCATGAAAATGTAGACTTTCTTAAACGCTCTCCATAACCACATACACTGGAAAATGATTGACATGAGGAAGCTGAAAACTGACTCTTCACACTTTAATGGATTTTTGTGGATGTGGCCTCAATTGTCATGAAAATAATGTCATAATGCAAAAACCTTAATGGTCCTAAAATGATTCCTTCTTATGAATTTGGGGTGAAATGTTGCCTGGACATGTTCTTGTGAGATTCATCCACCTAACTGTAATCTCCACCCTGGATTGGTTTGGCATTTTTATGGATGATTTGTGTGTGTGTTAAACAGGCCAACTTCACAGAGAAACTGCAAGCTCATGAGGAGACCTACATCTCAAGGTTAGAATGACTTCAAAAAGTGTCAAACAAATAGCACGGACAAGAAACCAAGAGGATTTCCCACCAGTATTTACTAATTCAATCAACAACCTTTCACATAAAACAGAATACAGCACTTAAATGTTGACTCATTTCTCTCTGTTTACAAAGTCAAATACTCTTCATTTATTGAACATTTTCTTCACTTATGTTTTATTTATGTTTAGCAAAATTGCTTCATCACTTTCCACAATGTTGATAATGGATTAAATTAATTACTTTTATGGTGACATTCCTGATTTATTCAGCAAGAAAAATGATGAATATGAAATGCGGGATATCATATTCTTGGAAGTCAATGAGGAAACAGAATATCTAAGTTGTTTGTACGTTTTGCTGCACCTTTCCCACAAGTCATTAGCTGTCTGAAAGTAGCCCAGCGCTATGGTAACGCAGTGTAACTCAGGCTAAATAGCTGAGTTGCCATATAAAGTGATGTATTATTAAAGCTGAAAAGTGACTTTTCCACTGGATTTGAGAAAGCCCACATACATCTATAAATATACCCCACAGTGCATATGAAAGAATGCTGATCTTTTTTTTTTCTTTTTTCTCAGAGCATCATTATTTCACATCACAAAGCACAGTGTTGAGTCTGCATATGCAGTGTGATCAAATATTATCATAATTATTATAAAAATTAATTATTGATGAGGTTTTAGCTAAAGTCTCCATTTGCTCTTCATACTATCTGATTGCTGTCTTGAAAAAACAATTGAGATTTAAAGAGATCTCACATGTGATTTTCCTTTCTTATATGGGACTATACATTTCAAACTTACACTCAAACAGATTATGATTAATTGTGGTAAACAGGTTCATTTAATCAGCACAGTATGAAATTACAGCAATACTCCCCCATGTGGCTGTGTTTTCATGCACTGTTGATTTAGCTCTTCATTAGCTTTCCCGCCCCCATGTTGACATGTTGCGGTAAACTTAGCTGTTTACCCTGGATGCCTTGAGAACATGTTTAAACAGGGTGTTGTCTTGAAGGTGTTCTTTTTGTTCCCAAACTGACTGATAGAGTAATTTGTGAGCCAAGATCTGCTCAACTTTTCAGCACACAGACATTTTCAACAACAGTCCCTCTACTGGCCACTGAAGTGCATTAAAGAAATGCTTAATTGAGAGCTGTAGATAGGTTTTAAATGATCATTTGGTTTAGAAATCAGCTGAGGCCAGTGTTAATAAAAGAGTATTTTAGGGAATGTTTGGTTTTATGAACCATTTGAGAACTTTCATAATTGTATGGCTTGGTTCATTAATTGCGAAGTAATCGCTTTTACATAAACAATGGTGAGTGTGATTCGGAGGTTGCATTTTCGCTCTAAAATTTCTAAGGCTATCGATTTAACATGTTAATTCAGTTATATATATAAAAATAACATGTTAAACAAATTAACACAATTAATAATGTCTCTGGACCTTAATATGGAATATTAATGGAGTTGGAGCTATTAAAGCTTTAAGTACGACCTTCATGTTTTTACAAGTCCCAGTCAGCAGGGGTCAGTAAGCGCAACTGCAGCTGTGTAGGCAACAAGCAGCTGCACAGGAACAGGCAGCAAACCACACTGTCCGAAAGCAGCTGAAGGTGAGGACACATTTTTGCATTCAGTCTACCTCGGACAGATCTACAAATTCATTTGCAAAATGGATTGTTGTGGACTGTAGGCGAATAATAGGCTTGTTAAATGTTATCGAAATAATATATTGATTTGTAAAGTCACTTTTTGTATTGTATAATCAACATTTTACTTGTCTGTAATGTAATATAATGCATTTTAATTATTTAAATATAATATTTAATCATTATACTTTTAATTATTGTTATTTGGGAGCCTTTCCCAGCAAATATTCAGGTTCCAATCTGAATCAGGTATTCCAGAGAGCTGTGTTATAAGCCAAAGCATTATGACCACCTGCCTAATATGCTGTTGGTCCTCCACATGCCACCAAAACAGCGACGACCTGCCAAGGCATGGACTCTACAAGACCCCTGAAGGTGTCCTGTAGTATCTGGCACCAAGACATTAGCAGCAGATCCTTCAAGTCCTGTAAGTTGCGAGGTGGAGCCGCCATGGATTGGACTTGTTGGTCCAGCACATTCCACAGATGCTCAATCAGATTGAGATCTGGGGAATTTGGAGGCCAGGGTAACACCTTGAACTCTTCATCATGTTCCTCAAACCAAACCGAACAATGTGTGCAGTGTGGCAGGGTGCATTATTCTGCTGAAAGAGGCCACTGCCATCAGGGAATACCATTGCCATGAAGGGGTGTACGTGGTCTGCACTGATGTTTAGGTAGGAGGCAGATTTCAAATTGACATCCACATGAATGGCCAGATCCAGAGTTTCCCAGTCGAACACTGCCCAGAGCATTACACTCCCTCAACCAGCTTGTCATCTTCCCACAGTGCATCCTGGTGCCATAATTTCTCCAGGTAAACGGCGCACACATACACGGCCGTCCACGTGATGTAAAAGAAAATGGGACTCATCAGAGCAGGCGACCTTCTTTCACTGCTCCATGGTCCAGTTCCGACTCTCGCATGCCCATTGTAGGCGCTTTCGACGTTGGAAAGGGGTCATCATGTGCGCTCTGACCGGTCTGAGGCTACGCAGCCCCATATGCAACATGGTGCGATGCAATGTGTGTTGTGACGCATTCCTCCCATAACCATCATGAACATTTTCTGTGATTTGTCCCACAGTAGATCTTCTGTCAGTTTGGACCAGACGAGATGACCTTTGTTACCTTCGCACACCGATGAGCATTAGGCGCCCAGCACCCTGTCAGCGGTTTATAGTTTGTCCCTCCTCAGACAACTGTCAGTAGGAATTCACCACTGCTGACCAGGAGCACCCTACAAGCCTTGCCGTTTCAGAGATGCTCTGACCCAGTCATCTGGCCAAAACAATTTGGCCCTTGTCAAAGTTGCTCAGGTCTTTACTCCTGCCCATTTCTCCTGCATTCAACACGTTGACTACGAGAACTGATTGTTTACTTAACATCTAATCTACCCAGACCTTGACATGTGACCTTGTTAGGAGATGATCAACATTATTCGCTTTACCTGTGAGTGGTCATAATGTTTTGGCTCGTCAGTGTAAATATGCTTATGTCTATGTAGATGTATTACTCTTTGCAATGCTGGCACTGCAGCTTTTGTGTAAAGCAGATGTTGATTTTGCAATCTGTGCAAGATCTTAATGTATTAAAAGCAGTCATTTTAACAAGCAAATTAGAAATGAGGATGCGGTGGCTGCCAAATTATTGTGTATCTTTGGTGGGTGATTAAAAACATTTCAGAACATTTGATGACGTGCTGATTTATAGCTTTAATCATCCCCAAAATAGCTGGAAGGAGCCTGAAATACTGGCAGGACATTTTTCCATGGTACTTATTACACAGAAACCCGACCTCAAGCAAAAGAAAGCTTTCCTGATGACACATCTCTATTGTGCTTCGCTTTTTTATTGAGTTGAGCAGGACACAAATCCAGGACAACAACAAAGTCATATGGGTTCTGGCATCCAGTTGTTCATCATGCTTTACTCACTGTTGAATTTGTCATGCTTTAACATAACGAAACACTTTTCCGACATCTGCCCCAATCTAGATTTCCCTCTCCTCTTTTCCAGGCTGATCTTATTGGGAATGCTATTAATTGAGATCAAATGCTTTTCTGAACACTCTCTTTGCACATGGCTGCATATCTCTAGTGCCCCATGAAACTTAATCTGCCTGTTTCTCAAGCGCCCAGTCGTGACAGAGTCAGGTTTGCCTACAGAATGAGACTTTGTTATACAATGAAATGGCAATATGGATTGGATGTAATATGTGTGCAGGTTGTGCCACATGTGGTACAGCCCATATGTTTTTTTCAGCATTGATACTCTGTTTTATTTGATCACTTTGACATCTGAGAAAAAAGTATCTAATAGAATGTCATAATGAAACTATGCATTAACCGAAGAAAATACCAGTGCTTTCATGGCAGCAAAATAATAGCATTAAAGTTGTTGGTAAAATGATGTGTTAGAAAAGTTATAAAACCAAATATAGATAAAGGGAGAAAGGTAAAGAAAGATTAATAGTAATATGCAACATAGATGGATAAATAGAAGAAAAGACCCATCACAATTCAGTATGAAAATAGATATAAGAAAGAAGACCAATCGCAAATCCAGACTGATCTTGCTGGAAATTGGCGACAGGAGGTTGATTTTTTTATTTATATTTTTCTACTAAAATTGGTCTCTACTTTCCTAATTCTGTGTTGGAAATACAATTGTAATTCACATTTTAAGGCTTAGCTTCCTTTTCTTTTCTGATGATTTTAGTTATCTGCCAATCTTAATGTTACACAGCCCTGAGCACTAAATTGAAAATGTTCCTTAAAAAAAAGAAAAATAAATACATTATGTCACACAAAGAATTGCCACAGAAATCATAAGAGAACTAAAAAGAATTAAGCAGCTGTATGTTAAAGGCAGCTGTCATAATCCTTTTTTGCCTTGCCATCAGGGTCGGCTAGTTTTGACATAAAACTCTTCAGGCAATGTAATGTACTTAGCAATTTTGCTGCATTACAGAGAAACGAAAGACCAAGTAAAACATTTTTTCAAGTTAAAAGGATAAATTAGGCTGGAAATGATTTAAGAGCCAACATTTGGTCTTAGTCCTGGGACCAGATGTTAGATTTTCCTGCACTGGGAGAATGTTATAGGGGTTATCTAGAATGCTTGACTGGTAGCCTCTTGGCTTTCCACAGATTCCTAAATTGCCATGTAATTTAAGACCTTGTTTTCATTGCAAAATAGTGCACTGTGTTGAATTCGGTGTGGTTACAGTCATGTTATAGAACACAAAAATAATGTTTGCATTGTTCGAGGAAACCAGGCGAGACTGCTGTTCTGTGCTGGTCATAAATGTGGCGGATGGCTCTGTTGTGCAGTAAAACTTTTAATATGAACGGGTTTAGTGCTTTGCCTAGATTGTTTTGTCAGTCCTGTACCCATGCAAATGCTTAAGAGCGTTTGCATTAAGCTCATGACATTTCATTTGCGTTCCCCTGTATCATTTACATAAGAATTGTTCCTCTTTAGAAACCTGAGACTTAAACATTAACAACATGGCTACTCTATGTTTTAACCGAACTCAATAATAACAACCCATTATCTTCGACAGTAGTTTATATTCATTTGAAGTCCTGGTGGGTACCATTAATGTTGCTTTCATAATTAAATTCATTGAGTCTTTAGGGCTCATTGTATAAATCATTAATTTCCCACAGCAGCACATGTAAAAGTAAATCAGCCGCACCCTGCTGTTTCATTTTAAACAAATCATTTTGTTGCTCTAGAGTCAGTCTTATCTGAAGAGATACAGTATGTTTACCTACACTAGTTTAAACTGAAATAAGACAAAGAAAGAGAATATAGTAGCAAAGGTCATGTTTTATTGACATAACACTTTTAATAGAATATAGTCTGTCATATAAAATGTGAAATGCTCTGGCGGCGGCACATATATAAAGTGTCATATCCCATATTTCCTGGCTGTTGTTTTGAGTTTTCGGCTGTGTAAATTATTTGATACATACAACTGTGGTTACACATATTGAATTAAAGGTCAGGATCTTGCGAGCAGCACTTGGTTTAATAGATTAGATACATTTACCCAGTTGTGTTTGATTATATCCAATAGATGTGATACATTTACAGTATCTAAAGGCTATGGTTGTACACTTAACACTTTATGTTCTAGTCAATGAATCTGAAACCTATAAAATGTTCATTGCAGCATGATTCTGTTGCTTTATGAGAGCTGCGGCAAAGCCATAGTGCCTTGTAATACATTAGTAATAGTATGATTGCATTTAGTAAACATGTTAAACCATGCATACTGTATGTTGTGATATGTTGTAGGGTCAGACAGTTATTGTACATAATGTTTAGTATGGGTAGGTGACGCATAACATGTACGTTGTTAATCACCTTTTTGCTTTCACTAGGTCATTTTAAATAGTCTTGCAGTGATAAATGAATGTTTATGAGTACCAGTGATCTCTCAGTTAGGGCCATTAAAGCTGCATGCATGATAATTATTACAAAATTAGCTAAATGCTGTTTAAAGTAGTTTTAGATGTAGTAAGGATTTATAAAGGGGTTCATTAATGACTACAAAGTCATTTACAAATGCATTATAAATCATAATATAATAATAATATGCAGTTGCATAACAACATTAATAAAAAGGGCAATGCAGCAAAAATAGATTATTATAGTGAGATTAAAAGGAGGGTGTAACAGTGTAAGGATGGGCAAGGAGGAGGTGGGAAACAGCTGAACAGTAAACATAAAGTTTTAATGTCAAACTCAACTTAAAACCAACATAAGCAAACTTGCAGCGCGACCACGCGCGTCTCTCTCTCTCTCTCTCTCTCTCTCGAACTGATGTCTCCGGCTGCCCTTTATCTCACTCTCCTGCTGATCAGCTGATTCAGCACCGGCCGTGCTCCATAACAGCCCGGCCACACCCTCATCCTTGTCACACCCCCCCCCCAGATTCAGGCCGGGGCCTGACTAACACCCCATCTCTGGAGGGGAGACGCTGCCTATTCTGTCAGCCGGTGGTCCTGCGAACCTGGGGGAGAGATGAGGGGAGGTGTGGGGAGAGGGAAAGGGCGAGTGGAGACGCACAGAGTGAGAGAGAGAGGAGAGAGAGAAGAACTTGCTCGCCAGCTCCCGGAAGCACCGTCGCCCGGTCCTCAACCGCTCCTCCGCCCTCTGGCGGACACCAGCTCGCTCCTCCCCTGGCGGATGGCAGCGAGTCCTCCAGCCTCTGGCGAATGGACCCCTCCGTCCCCAGGCAGACGGCCGCAGCTTCTCCCCTGGCGGATGGCAGCGGCGAGGACTCCATGACAGCATGTCCCTCCTCCCTCCCAGGTTTCGGCACCACTGTATCCGTATAAGGATGGGCAAGGAGGAGGCGGGAACCAGCTGAACAGTAAATGTAATGTTTTAATGTCAAACTCAGCTTAAAACCAAATTAAGCAAACATGCAGCGTGGCCACGTGCGTCTCTTTCTCTCTCGAACTGGCATCTTCTTAATTAAGTGTTATTTTATGTGTTTTTGTGAAAGATGAATATAAAGGGAAATACTTGTTAGTGTTTAATGTTTTGTTATGTTGAGATTTAGCAGAGTTTCTGTTATGTTGGAGTTTTGAGGGTTACCATTATGAGGAAGAGAGGAGCTTGAGCTAACGGTGAGGACAGGCAGATCAGTTAGATGTCGCACACGAAATTGATTGCTTGCTATATTGAGCAAATGCCATGTTAACCATAGCATAGTTACTAAACTTCATTCTATAGTGCTTCCAATCAACATGTATTTAGCATACTAACATTCACTTTCACTAGTTAGTACATAAAGAAACATAAAAGATTTATTTGAGTTACAATGACATGTCTAATTTTTTTGGGTTCACCCAATTCATCTAGGTTCTTTCTTCTTCTACAAAGTATTTATGTTGAGATTCCATAGTAATTTTAAGTTAAGACCAATTTCAAACATGTGGAACCACTGTCCACGATTGAATCAAGTTCAGCCAAAGAGCTTATTTTTTTTTTTTTTTTTTTTTTTTTGCATGTTGTTATAACCACATATGAATGATTTATAATTAATTTTTATGTGAATTATTAGTCATTAATTAACCTCTTTATAAACCCTTGACAAATGGAACATTAATATAAAGTGTTAGCAAACCTACAAATATATCCATGTAATGCTTAATAAAAATGTAGTTAGTGCATATGTTGTGTTGTGTAGTCTTGTGATCAGCATAACGATCAGTCCTAAAATAGCTGTCGGCAGAGACTCGGGAGAGCAGTTTGAAGCCTTTTCATGCATGTTGTGAAATCATTGACTTTGTATGTAAGTGGGTGTTTTTTCATGTCAAAACTCAGAGATGATAATGAGAAATATTTGCCTTTATCCAAACTGGTATTAGAAGCACCTCAAACAGGTTAGGAGAGACTGGCATGAAACACAATAGGTGAGGACAGTATACTGTAATTGAATGTGAAATTTTACACCACCTTTATAAGTCCCAGCTAGTTTCTCTGCCTTCTCAAGGCTGCCACATTTTGTTTCATCCATTTTGGATGTGACAATGTTAAGGTTCATCCTTTGCAAAGCAGCTTTTTGCCATTTGACAGATGAAATATGTTGTATAACAGGCTGAATAATGCATTTTTAATATTGCTCCTTAAAGTACACAAACTCCATTGTAATGAGTTGCATTATTATATGCAGGCATGTTAATAATGCAGAAGCCCCAGTATTATTTGAACTGTATGGTATTCAAGAACAGGATAACGTTCAATCATTCACAGCCATATCTTAAAAAATAAAACAACGTCCTCAATTAGTTCCCTTTCAAAGCCTGGTGCCTTTATGCAGTAACACAGTAAAATCCATTATGTGCCTGGATGATAGAAAGCAAATGCTGCCGGAGGAACAGACATGAATATTGATCTAATATTATCAGCCCCGTGTCATATTCCCCAAGGCTCAAATTGATGCTGGCCAGCAAACAGATTAGTTTGACTCATGCAGTGAGCCAAGGTGATCACAGGGGGCACTGATCTACTGGAACTATTAGTACTTTGCTGAGTTGGTTTTATGAAACAGTCCATTAAAAAATACAAACTCTGCCATCATGACTGTGATGGAAGACAAAAAAGTTATTTAGCAGAATATTTAGTACCAGAAAAGTGTGGTTTAAATGGTCAGTAAGGCTCTTCTGAAGCCATTCGATTGCTTTGTGTGAGAAATAGACTGAAATTTAAGTCATGATTAACTGAAAATCTTCCCTTTCACTATATCTTTAAAATCTCATTTGATTTTCCACATTTAAATATGTTTTTTAAAAGATACATAATGCCACATTTTGACACCAATGGTGCCAAACAACATTGGTTTTTAAGTGTCTTACGTCTAATCATGATGCAACAACTTTGAATGTTTTGAATTGAACGCAAGTGTGATATAGATTTGAGAGCTAAGGTGAAGGGAAAGATTTTCTATGAATAACAGCAAAAATCTGGGTTTGTTCTACACACAATGATATCGTATCGGCTTCAAATGACTATCACAGGCCCTTTCGACATTTAATTTGTGTGCATTTCATGTGCAGGATATGAATTATTAATTTCTACAATTCAATTTTTACTAGTTAATATGGTAATTCTTGATATCAGCAATGGAATTACTATGTTTACATGTTTACTAAATGTTCATTTCAGATATCTATAATGTGATAATAACTATTAAAAAAAAGTATTTTAAGATATTTTTAATAGCTTTCAATTTATTGATATCTGAAATCCATTTTCAGATATCTGCAATTAACATTGCCACTGGGGAAAATAAAATTCCAGATATAAAAAATGAGCATTTTTACTAGTTGTAATTTAATTATTGATATCAAAAATGCTTATTTTTACTAGTAGGTAGTATGAAATTAACTATACATATCTGCAATTACATTTTAAACAGGAGTGAAAGGCAGATCATTGTGAAATTCTACTAGTGAAAATGCAGTTACAGATATCAAAAATTACGTATTTTACTAATTGAAATTCCATTTTTGATGTTAAGAATGGGTGTTTCCACAAGTAATGACGTAATTTTTTTTTATCAATTATTACTGTTTTTACTAGGGCTGTCAAAAATTTTAATCGAATTAATTACATGGTATGCCGATTAATTAATCAAATTAATAATTAACAGAAATGTTTGCTTAGAAAGCCCTTCAAATAACAATAATTCAATATATAATCATTAAATAATTATTAATAGTTATATTTAAATTATAAATTATATATATATATATATATATATATATATATATATATATATATATAATAATAAAAAAATTATAATACAGATAATTAAAATGCATTACATTATTTTGGCACACAAGTAAAGCATTAAAAAGGATGATACAAAAATGTGGCTTTAGAATGCAATATATTGTTTATTTCCATATTATTGAACATAAGCCTATCAATGGCCTACAGTTCACAGCAATTCATTTTGCAACTGAATTCGTCAATCAGTCTGAGATTTATTATAAGGGCATGTTTAAGGACATGTCAATGTACACCTGCGTCAGACAAATGCTTTTGGACCGTCTCTGATGCGTCACATCTTAAACGTACCGTTTTTAGGTTGCTGTGTCAAGTTAAACAAAGTTTGAGAAACACGTCTTCAGATCCCTGCGTTCGGATTTAAGCTCCATCGAGCTTTGTTTGTATGCAAGAACGTGTTCTCATCTTGTGTTATCTGCTCTCTGTAAGTGTGGTTTGTTCTCTGTACAAGCTGCACGTTGCCTGTACAGCGAGTTTCGCTTAATGCCCCCTGGAGAAAACAGGTGGTACTCCATGCTTGAACAGCTCAGATATAAGGAATATTCCTTATTACAGTCTGGGGACATGATTAATTGCATACATTTCGCACCGAATTAACGCGTTAAATCAACAGCCCTAGTTTTTACTAGTGCAAACATTATTAATTATACTGTACAAAAAATGGCATTTTCACTAGTAGTAATTCCATTGTTAATATTGAGGATTTGCAGCTTAACTCATGAAAATCAATAAATAATATCCTGCATATGGTTACACATCAAACAGGCTTGTGATAAAATGACGTGGAATATAATGCATGAGTCGCACTGTATGGAATTTTGTGGTGCTTTTTTCAAAAATTTTTAATTTTACCTTTTTTTTTGTATTTATTGTATGGAAAGGAGCAGCATGAACATTGTTCTACACATCTCCTTTTTTTGTTCCATTTTAAAAAAAAATCATACTGGTTTGGAACTCGACTAAATGACGACAAACATGTTTGTGTGAACTCCCTCCTTTAATGTTTTTTTAACTTATTGGTATGCTTCTTTAGTGCTGTTTCCAAAGAATTACCCCTGTCTAATATTTGTGCTATTAAACAATAGTGCATTTTAATCTTCCCAAGCAAAACCAGAAAGGTGCAAACCTCAAGAGCATATCTATCCTATGCAAAATATGTTGTCTTTTCACCAATGTAGTTGCCTTTGGCCTAGCAATTGTACACTACTCTTTCACAATCCCCAGTTTCCCAAGTTAAATGACTCATATAGTAACTGTTTTAATTTGTTGCCATGGTGAAATCCTCTCTAGACCACAACATACACAGACTGATCTCTGCAATACAAAAGACATAATCAGAAAGTGGTAAAGGATTTGGCAATGACACAATTAAAATAATAGACATAAACATCTGAAAATGAGAAGGCCACAGAGCTTTTCTGAGAATCCCCCTTGTTGTTCTGCAAATTAAAGCCATTCATTCTTGTGTTAATGATAGCCCTTTGTCAAGCTGAGCTGATGACTATTAGTTTTCACAGTATTGCACCATTAACAGCAGTTTTTATGCTGTACTTATGTATGTTTGGATTTGCCAGTTGGGTTCACACATTTGCTCTTCAACAAAGGTGTTCTTTTCAAGCATTAGTCACAAGCGATGGTTTCTATGAAACGCGCAAATCAAATTATTTTTGAGTGCATACGCAATCACTGTTTGTGATATCCTCTGGGAGATATCGTTGCGGTTGCCTGACAAAAGACGCAGTGTAAAAGGAGCATGTGTTTTCCATCTTTATTGTAGAATGCAGCACTTCCATCTAGCACAATACACCATCCATCAAATGCCCATGATGTGATGTATCATCTGAAATTAATTAAGAGTTTCAGGGCTCAAACATTGCAGATCTACTGATAGGAATAGTTCACAGAAAAATAAAAATCAGCATTTACTTACCTTCTTGTCATTCCAAACCTGTATAACTTTCTTTCTTCTGTGGAACAACATAGAAATTGTTTTGAAAAATATCCTGGTTGCTCTTTTTCATAGAAGATTCACATAATGACATGGTTGCTACAGCAATTGGATTTTCCATGTCACATTTGCTTTTTATGACACTATCGGTTAAATTTAAGTTTAAAGTTTAGATAACACTCTCATGGAGAAATCGTACAGGGGTGTGTTTCCCATACAACTACATAACTCACTGCTTAACCACCATAGTATGATGCATCATTGGAGAAATGAACTAGCTAGTGACGACTGTTTCCCGAAACCGTAGTAACTATGTTGCACATCCATCGTTCGAACCACACTGGTTCAATGATATTTATAGCTGTCGTTAATGACGTTAAGCAGGGGGTGGAGTAATAACTTCTGAGGATGTCAAATTATAATTGCTCATTTACACGTACTTCAGAAAGCTGTTTAATGCGCAAAAGCTGCTGAAGACGTGTGTCAGCCTTTAAATCCTTACACGACTGCATTTGCATCTACGTGATGTTTCAGAACGGTGCTTTCTGCAAAACACCAGGATAAGCAGTTTCCTTAAGTGCATGTAAATGTGGTCAAAGTCTTGATGGAATGAAAGATATATATGGAATAAAAGATGTTCACACAGCAAACAAACAAGGAACTATGCTTCAAACCACAGGTGGAAAGCTGTAGTTCCAACAACACAACTTTGCGATGCAGTTTGCGAATGTTCATTGGAACTACGATTTCGGGAAACACCAAATCGTTGAACTATGTTGGTAACGATGGAACTTGCAACCATAGGTGGCTAACAATGCTTTTGGGAAATGCACCCCAGATTTGTATGAGTTGGCTACGAGTTGGCTTAATCGTATGAAATTCGACTTTTGCAACAGCCAATCAGGTGACTCTCCCTCGTCTCCTTCTAAAACGTGACACTTACTTTCTTCAGTCATACAAAACATACTCTTTACGCTTTAAATCATCCTTACAGACTCAACTCTATGGTTAGGTTTAGATATGGGGTTTGGGTTAGGGCATAAAATTAATAAGCATGTACATAATGTCTTAAACGCGAAACTTTTGCTTACCTCCGCAATACACAAGCGGGTATTTTCACATCTAGAATTCGTCTAGAATTCATACGAACGAACTTGTGCAATGTCATACGACTTAGCCAGCTTGTGCATGTACGTGTAGTCTTTAATGATGTCTCTTTTGTTTATTTTGTTGTGACTCTGGATATTTTATAGATAAAATATGAATTTTTAAATGCATCTATTCTTCCACTATAAAGTCTTCAGACATATTTGTAAGGTCTGTTCTCTGGTTTGTGTGCTGCTGTGTTGTATTTTCTGTTGTTAATATCGCTGGTGGTCCTGTTGAAGCCAAACAAAATGAATTTTCGCTTGAGCGCCCCATCTCGTGCGTACTGCGTAACTACTGTTGCTGTCATGCAAAGAGCTCTAAAGCTCGCGTGCAGACTCATGAATGCGCACATTTTTACTAATTAATACAATAGATTTCGGTTTGTTTTGCAACAAACCTTATCGGATGCTTTCATAACAATCATGAGTCTCTTGGAATATTATATTAGACTTCTGAATTATACTTTTGTGTCCTTTTGAAGCTTGAAGATGTGGTCACCATAAACTGCCATTGTATGACATCACTGAGAACAACAGTTATTCACAATTTCTCCCTTTGTGTTAAGAAAAATAAAGAAAGTCATATGGGGTTATAACAACACAGGGGTGAGTAAACAATGACTGAATTTTCATTTTTGGGTGAATTAATCCTTTAATAACATTTATTTAACATTAGTTACCTATGACAATGTACTTTAATGTAAAGTGGACACATATGAAGCATTTATAAAGGAGTTGCCAACATGAGGAGCTTATGTACACAAATCAGCATATTTATGATATGTGGTGTGAAGACCTGAAAAGTGTTTTTGTAGAGGACTTTAGGTAACTAGGACTAGGTAAGTTATGGCAATACTCAGAGTAGCACCGTTCTTTTGACATCAATGTGAGAAGAAAAGTGACAACACAAGTGAGTCAAAACATTACAGGAATTAATATAAATACAAAGCTGACTATAGCAAATTGACATGATCTAGAGGCCTCATTTCAATCTCACTGTAATAATCTATTTTAAATCATGAATTTTATGTTTTTGATTTATATAAGTATGAATAAGTGAATGAAATACTAGTTAAAATGCTCATTATTTGGCAGCTATTGCATGAATGTCTTGAAAGATTTCATGTTGTTATAACCGCATATTAATGATTTATAATGCATTTGTAAATGATTTTTAGTCATTGACGAACCCCTTTATAAACACTTAACAAAGGGAACATAGATGTATAATGTTACCAGCAAATGTTTCAATTAATTTTCTTCAATAACATAATAATGCATTATCATCCTGTACTGTACAAAACTCTAAATATGTAACAAATGTTCAGTCTTACCCCCTATCTATGCATGTTGAGAGATAGGCTCATCTCTGCCCTGCTTGAAGGGAGTGCAGTGTGTAATTCCTTCCACATGCAGCAGTGTGGAGCTTGTAGAAATTTGTCATTAATTGAAATGTTATCTCTAAATGGAGAGAGAGGGGGAAAAAAGTGCCTACGTCATGTTTGCTACCCGCCCTGCAAATTGGAGTGAGGTGAACAGCATTTCAATGCCTCGGAGCGATCCTCGGAAATTACTCTACTTCTAATTCAAAACAGGTTCTGAAACCAAAGAGGATAATGTATAATTACAGACAATTTAGTATAGAAGAACACTAGTGCATTTGGAGTGAATGAATGGCATGGCGTCTAACTTGTCAGTTGTATTTAAATGGACTTTGGATGGATTAAAAATAATGTACATTGTGTTGCATTGTTCTGAAAACAAATATGGAGATTAATGAAGTGGTGAAGAGCACATAGTCATGCAAAAATCTATTGACAGGCAAAGCAGCACATTGAATCTCATGGTGCGAGAGAGAGAGAGAGAGCGAGAGAGAGAGAGAGAGAGAGAGAGAGAGAGAGAGAGAGAGAGAGAGAGAGAGAGAGAATTACATTTTTCCACAAGCTTTCAAACTGCAAATGTTCCTTGCAGCTCTAAGAGAAAGATTAGGCTATCAATCTGCTATACTCATACTGTCAGCAAGCACAATAAATCTATGCCGCAAAGCAGATACTGAAACGCACAATCTTTGAGGCAAATAATTTTTAACATATTCATCATCATCGTTTATTACACAACTGACTGGCAGAGCAATCAGGAAGGTGAACAATATTTTAGAGCTACTTATAAGTATGGTGAAATCACTATACAAGATGGTTAACAGCCAAGAAAAGCAGAGCCTGGACCAAAATAACAAATGGGCACATAACAGACAACATAAGATAATATCTTTGAGCTTAAAAGGAACTTGATTAAAACGTTTTTACTTTTCTTTCATTTCATGGGGGGAAAAAGATGCATTGAAAGTCAATGGTGACTCATGCTAACATTCAGACTGATTAAATGACGACACAATTTTCAATTTTGGGCAAACTATTATTGAATTTTGAAGTCTGTATTGGCCATGTTGTTGTCTGTTATAATGCCTTCCTCAACCCTTATCCTGTTGATTTTATCTGATTGGAATTTGTGTTTGTCCAGAGGCAGTCTTCACCTCTCATGTCAAAGTGTGTCACAGTGCAGTAGGATGATTGATAGTGTGCTTGAATGCACTTGCTTTTACCGCTCAATGTCTCAAATAAAGAAGTTTGATCATAGGCTGACATGGCAACTACAGCACCCTCCTCCTCCAATCACAAGGACAGTCACATACTATCACACTGTACTACAATAAAACCTGCAGAGTACGATGATTTACAGTATATTGGCAGATGACCAATTTCTTGTTCATTCTAATCTGAAAGAATTAGGCTAATTGTAAAACGTAATAATAATGTAAATGAAAAATTAGCAAATTTCATAACACTATTTAATATTCCAAGTCATACATTAATATATCACTTTATAAAATGTAAAATAATTAATATTTTTTTATTATTATTATTTATTCACATTTTAATGTACTCATTGCTATTAATTGCTTATGAAAGGTATTATAAAGTGTTATAAAGTAGTTATTTCTTATCCTCTCTCAGACATAAGTGTAGAATGACTTATATCATCCAGGTGGATGCTGCACACTGGTGGTGGTTGAGGAGAGTCCCCTGTTCACTGTGTAAAGCACTCTGAGAGCAGTGTCAGAAAAGTGCTATATAAATGTAACATTCATTCATATTGGCTGATGACCAATATCTTGTTAAATCTAATTTACAAGATTTTGGCCTCTGCTAACACTTTATAATAACTTTAATAAACCTCAATGAGTCAATGTTATCGCACTATAAAATATTTCAGGTAATTATATTAACATATCACTATATAATATTAATGATCAACAGGTAAAAAGTTTATTTTGATTTACATATATTCACATTTGAATCTACATCCTACTGATGATGTTAATCCTTGTGCGACCTTCTGGACATTTTTGTCTTTTTCATTTTTGTTTTTTCGATCATTTTGGCTATTAATGCCAACTACATACATTTTGCCAAAGGTGTGTATTTTTGGCGGAATTTTTATATTTCAACCTCAGTTCCTATAATACATCTATAATACACTGCGTACACAAAATAGTTACACTCAGGACCTTAAGGACAAAAATGTCCACATTGAACCTCATTAAAACTGCAATATTTGATCCCAGTGCCATTAAAGCATAAAATCATGAATTCTATGATATTATGCTTTCATTCCGGAGCCCTGGCTTCAAAATTTAAATTTTTTATATTTTCCACCAGATGATGCCATTTTTCTCATGTTTAGCCTATGGAGCAAATACATGCTTTTTTCCTATTTTCTGTTTGCTGTATTATAGAGCACTACAGGCCAATTGAATAAATGATGCAGCTAAAATTGTGTGGGTGTGTTGGTATGGATGTCTGTGTGTTTTGTATGTGTGTATTGAGAAATTGTGTGTGTATGTATGTGTAAAAAACAACAGTGGCATTATATAAACAAACTGGAATTTAAAGGGTTAAAATCCTGAAAATGAAGGAATATTTGGTAGTTATGATCAGGACTGATGTTGGTTAAAAAACTGCAGTCAGTAAAAGTGGAAAATAATATTAATATATAATATTTTTACGGCAGTTTTTTGACGTGGACATTTTTGTCCTCTAAGTTCCTGAGTGTGTGTGTTTTTTTTTTTTTTGTTTTTTTAAATCTGACACTGTAAAAAAAATAAATAAATAATGCATCAAAATCAATGTTGTTGCTAATCATTAACATATCCCAGACTGTGATAATCCCCCCCCCCCAAAAAAGAAATACAATAAAAAATTCCCCTTAGCATTATTAAAAATAATGAAAATAATTCATTTATTTATTTATTTTTTTTTTCATAAAAAACAACAGTGGCATTATATAAAGAAACGGGCATTTAAAGGGTTAAAATCCTGAAAATTAATGAATATTTGGTAGTTATGATCAGGACTGAAAGTCCTGAAAAAACTACAAAAACTAATTGAAAGTGGAAAATAATATTAATATATAATATTATTATGGATTATCTGCATTTTTTGGTTGCAGATATTTTTGTCCTCTAAGGACCTCTGAGTAACTTTTTTTATTGACGCACAAGGGTTAAAAATTATATTATTGCTACTGATAGCTTCTCAAATTAATATAAACAGGTCACGATTTTTTTTTTTATCTTATTCTGTTTTACAGATTTACAAGATTTAGGTCACTGCTAACAGTTTATAATAATATTTATTAATAAATAACCCAATGATTGAGCAAATATTATTCATGCTAACAGATGCCTGGAACTTCACATATATTCGTGTAAGAATATTCATATATAAACGTATGGAATTTACATGAAATTCTGATATGTTACATATTATATTGTTTCAGTTGTTTCAGAGTTGTTCTTAATGTATTTCAATCTAATTTTGGAGGAATTTTTATCCTTTCATAAAAATGAGAAACAAATCATTTTTGTTTGATCAATAATTGTTTTCATAAATTCATGCCACCAAAATGTATCTCCCCCCAATTCTTTTCCATCAATTTCATTTGACGAATAGCCCCGCCCCCAAAGCCAAAAATCGTCTTATGATTCACATTTACTAAATGACATTTAAGTCTGGTCGGCTTATTTTGGTTAAGCTGTTATATGAAGCATGAATACGATCATATCCATAATCATCAGCTGCACCTCGTGACTGGAGATAAAACATTGCATAAGACAAAAAAATAGCTGACGTAAATGTTACATCCAGTAATTTAGGCCATATGCTATAACTTTTTATACATTCCCAAATAAAGAAAATAATTACAAGTACAAAACCTCATTTGCATATCAAGGCTATATGGCTTTAAATATGCGGGATCCATAAATGTTTACAAATATTTATCTGTTCTCAGATTTAGTACGTATCCGACTTAAATGTGTTATATTCTAACTTAAAACCTACATCGCGACTTCAGTTCCCGATAAAACAAAAAACAAAACAATAAATGCCGCTGTATTTTCATCTACATATTCACATTAGCACAAATATGAGCTCCATCAAGATTCTGGTCGCTTTGTAAGACTCAATTTCAAACAGCTTATACAAAACGCACCTCTTACACAGTCATTTATAAGTCTGTAGTACACGAAGAGGTTGTAATATTGCATTTAAACACGATTAATACTAAGGATCGCATTAACATCATAATGGCCATGATGGCAAGAGTTCAAAAGACGTTTCAATGTTTCCATTTGACGCGCGTGATACATTTCAACAGCGTTTGCGATAATAAAAGGCGCTTCGGGACCTATTGTTACAATTCCTTATTATATTTCGCCATGTCCGGACTCGTTAACACAATCTACCCACATGTTAATGTTAATACGTTGCAGTATTGGTGTTATGAATATTACATGAAATGACTGTTTCACATTAAATGCGTTCTTGAAATAAGAGGAAGAATCTCTGCAGGAAATGTTTCCTTATACACACACACAAACCTCCTCTCCATAGGTCCTGATCGACACATACATTCCTCTTGTTACATATTATCATAAAATAGCCACATGTTTTATATTCGCAAAATAATGCAATATACACTTAATGCATACATTTCGAGTGCTTTCTTAATCATTGTCAATTTTAGTCGAAATATACATTGCGAGTTTTTAAAATGCTTTCGAAGGACTTTCGGACCATATAAACGCGAACCTCAATTCCGATTTACGAATTTAATACGAACACGCTGCGCTAAAAATGTAACGAAATGATCGTAATTGAAATAATATACGTTGTAAAAATATTAGACATCAATTGCCGACATTTTAGGTGCGGTAATTTCGCAGCGTGTCGATTTCATATTGAAGGTCGTCGCGTTGCTGAGCGCGCTGATATTTGGTCCTTCCAGGACCTTCGGTGATCCATTCAAGCCAACAAGTTTGGAGAGAATGTTTGAGTTTAATCAATTCAGAGCGACGAGATGGAGCCTAACTCACTCCTGGTAATATCATCTACTCCTTATACCTCATTTCGCTTTCATTTTAGCCTCCAATTCATTGATTACGCGCACATATGTGGCTATATGCTTTGATATAGAATCAATGGAGAAAACTTGACAACAAAAGTTAATATTTTATTGTTCATATTTATTAATAATGCGATTTATTATGCGACCAGCTGGTGTGCATTGCTCTGACCCTGTTGTATATGTAGGCTATGTGTTTGTGCATTTTGTAACAGCTCGGTGTGCTGAATGTGAATATGAAATTAATGCACTATATTTGTGTTTCCGCAGTGGGTAGGCTCACCTTGTGGTTTACACGGACCTTACATTTTTTACAAGGCGTTTAGATTTCACCATGAAGGCAAAGCGAGAATTTTGTCCCTGGGTGATTTTTTCTTGGTCAGATGTAAACCAGAGGATCCGATCTGCATAGCAGAAGTGCAGCTCTTATGGGAGGAAAGGACAACCAAGCAACTTTTATCCAGCTCCAAACTTTATTTTCTCCCAGAACACACTCCCCAGGGCAGAAATGTCACGCACGGAGAGGTAATTTGAAATGATTTGTGTTTCCTACTTTCTATGAAGGGCTCCGTCCCTTCGCGATGTGTTTCTCAAAGTATGGATGAAATATGAGCTGTACTGTATGTGGCTTTGCATTGCCTTCCACTCCGCTTTCTGTCCATAAGACATCTGATCGCCCTTTTCAGATCTAATGCGTGTAGACAAGATTACATTGCGGTTAATAATAGACATGCAGTGTTCTTAATTTCGCCTCGGCTCATTTGCACATTCGCGTTTAACGCATGCATTCAAAACAGAGTCTAATGGTGAGAATGATGCTTCATTGTGTGAAGTTGTCACATCAGTGTTTGTTTCATCTGATATACAATAGTGCGGAAACTGAGAAAGGCAAAAGCGATTTAAGCGCCTCATTGTGGCGTTGTGTGCATTCAGCTGATTGTTGAAATAGTGTTACCACTCATGTGATACATAGATCAAGCAAGTAAATAAATAAAGCGAAACATGTATGCATGAATGTGCCAAATAGAGCATAATGTTATTGATCAGCGTTAATGGTATATGGGTTATGCTTTGGAATATTTACGGTAGGCATTTTAAATGTGCGATATGTGAACTAATATTATATGCAGACGTTTCCGCCGTGCGCGCGGGGAATCAATAGGTATTGATTAAGAATGGCACGCTGATCAAGCGAGCAGCTTGGATGCCTTAAAGGGAACGAGTGACATTTATGAAGGTTATTATGTCAAAGTGCTGCAGCCTCATTGCACATTACATATAGGCTGAGATCTGTTTGCCTGAAAGAAAATTGTGTTCTTTCTGGGGATTTAACCCCTGGTGTACGAAAGCACGATGTGTTGTTCTTTTACATCACTGTGTTTATGTTACAGTGCATTAGCAATATGCTGCTAACTACTAGAGGCTCTAAATATGTAATTATTATGTGTAGCTGCATGTTAGTTTATGGTTATAACAATAGTAGGCTAATTAATTTTTATAACCAGTAAATGGTTTGACCGATATTCACAATTTTGTACTTAATTTATATTGTTTTTGTATTGTTTGTATAAACGACACAACTTTTAATGCCCCCCCCCCCCTTTAAAATATATATATAAATTTGCAACTGTTTATTTGTACACATATTGTTATTACTATGGTAATGAATTATAATAACTTCAGATAGAGAGAGATAATTTATTTGACTGATAGTGTTTACAGATATTCACGCTTTTGTACTTAATCGCTTATTGTTTCTTTAATAGCAGGTATACTGATAAATATCATCAATGGAAACATGGCTTTCACTGGTAAAATTATGTATTCATTAATGTATTGTTTGTATAAATGACTTTTAACCCCCCCCCCCCATTTATTTGCATATATATAATGGCAAAAATAACCATTATTATTATTATATTATTATTATTATTATTAATTATAATAATCTTTAATAATAACATATCTGTAGTGTAGAAACTATAATATAAAATGTCTCCATCCATTGTGCTATTTGCAATTGTTGTTGTGGCAAAAAAAGTGTCTTACGTGGAGCTGATTGTAATTACATATTGTTATTACTATAGTAATAAACAGGGACTAAAAATGAAAGGTTTTCATTTTGGTTCGATCTGAGCAAAAACTGTAATTTTTCGTTCCGGCTCAAAAGTTCTGCCGCCTCCTTTCCAAATGGTTACTGGTTAGAATAAAATATAAGAACGGTTAATAACATTATTTTTAAAACGTCAGTGCTCTGCGATAATGGGTGGGTGAAACGCCAATTGCAGTGTTGCCAGATCTCACATGAGAAGCAAGAAATCTGGTCTGGAAAAACAAGCTCAAAATAAGCCACTTGCCTCAAAATAAACAAAAAAATTACGATTTATCACAATAGGAATCGTAACAAGCATACAGTTAATTAACAGTTAAGTAAAATTTTAATTAAAGATCTGCTTCTGAGTCAAAACCCGGCAGCATCAAGTCTGTATTAATGCATCATATCTAACAATAATTCAGTGAAGACTTGGAAACAACTGAGAAAAGTACTTTTATATCTAATAATGTTTTACTTGTATCTGAAATAGCCATGCATGTATATGTAATAATTCTACATATTTGTTAAAAAGGTATTCATCCACAGAATACGGCATCCAAAATGGACAATTAGGCAAAGAAATGTGTGATGCAGCAGTTTCCTTCAGGATCAAAGCACATTTCATTTTTTTCAGGCAACATGAAATGGTTGTAGTTCCAAAAACTTACTGTGATAAACCTTTTGGCCTTTAGTTTCATGAAAAAATGATCAGAACCTTTGTTCCGGTTTTCGGTTACGTTCTGCTAAAAATTTCGTTCGTTTTCGTTTTTCGTTTTTGTTCCTTGAACCGTTTTAAGTCCCTGGTAATAAATTCTAATAACATCAAAAAGACAAATAATTTATTCGACTGATAATATTTACAGATATTGCCACTTTTGTTATTAATCGGTTATCAATTCTTAAATAGTGTGTTTACCTATAAGTACCGCCAAAAGTATCATATTTTTCCACAGTTAAAATAACATATTATTTAGTGTAATGTTTGTATAAATGGCGTAACTCTTAAAGTAACAGCATTTATTTGCGTAAATATAATGGCATAGATATCAATAACAACAATTGTTGTTATTATTATTATTATTACTGTTGTTAATGATAATAATTATAAACATTTTAGAAACATATCTGTTTTTTTCCATCCATTGTGCTCTTTGCAATAACAATTTTAACAAAGTGGCGTCTTATGTGGAGCTGATTGTAATTACGTATTGTTATTACTAGAGTAATTAATTATAATAACTTAAAATAGTTATATAATAGTATAATAGTAATAAATAATACATATAGCCAATGGAAAGATGGTTTTCACAGGTAAAATAACATATTATTTAATGTATTGTTTGCATAAATGACTTAACTTTTAATGTAACAACCCTCACCCCCCCCCCCCATTATTTTTATTATTATTGTTATTAACAATAATAATCTCTAATAATAATGTGTGATATCTGTAGTGTAGATGGTTTAATATAAGGTTTAAGGATTTGTGCCTTACCAGTTGTGTTGCAATTGCTACTTTAACAAAAAAGCACAGCTGCGCTCTTACATGGCTAATGTAACAAGGCCTGTACCTGTTTTATCTTGCACTGCTCTTGTAATCACCGATCCTGAATACAAAAAGACAATCTGCTGTGTGTTGAATCTCTACTGTCCTCCCCCCGCAGAGTGGAGGATCAAATAGCCTTTTCAAAATAATCAACAGGTCCTGTGTGAAGCCATGTCCAAATGTCAAGGTTACTTTGCTAAATCATTATCAATATTAGTGGAACCACAAACTGTTGTCCGCATCAACCTTGAAAACACAGTGTTTACACATTGTAACGAGGTGTTATTGAGGAAAAAAATTAGTCTTAATGCCCTGTTTGTTCAGTTGATCAGTGCTCTGTAGTCTCTCCAACGTGTCACCAGGCTCCCTCCCTTCCCCCACTCAGCAGCAATGCCAATTATTTGCTTTTCAAATTTAATACGCATTCATGACTGCTGATCTTGAAACTGCTTGGGAGATAGAATTACTAGCCAAGGACAATGCTTGATTCTAGGTATACATTACAGTTATGAGAATGTGGTGCAATATAAGGTTTTCAACTGGCTAGTTGTTCTAAAAGGAGGGAAAAACAATGTAAAATGTTACTTAACCTTTTAATTGTGCATAGATAAATTAATAGAGGCTTATTCACTTTTAAAAGGAAGAATAAAATGCTTCCCATATCTTTTTTTTCTGTTGTGCAGTTGTGCGTCCAATCAAATTCTTATGTATTGTTTTTAAAATTTTTTTTAGACAAATTCATCTATCACTTGGCAGAAGCTAACCAAGTTAGGCAGATGCCAGTATGGGCAGATTACATGACATGCCCTCATCTTCAAAAACCATGAATAAACTACCTTAAATGCAAGTTCTCTTGCAGCGAGGATAAACATGGTTTGTGTCGACTACAGTTTGTTTTGTAATGTAGATTTTTGGCTGCCAAGAGCAAGAAACCATCAAAATTCAACATTTAGAAACCAAAATTGTTGATTTACGTCGTGGTAATAATTTAGCATATTTTGGGGTATATTTAGTTCATGGTAATATTAATACATTTCAATATTTGATTGTGTGGCCATTTTGGTTTACTTTTATATGCTAAATAATTCTTTACTGTGTTGGGTCACCACTTGATGTCCAATATCAAATCTGGGCCTTGAAGCAAAACCAGTTGGGAACCACTGCAGCAGATTCTTTCAGTCTACTGCAATTTTTAGGACCACATACTATTGTTAGGAGTAATATCATAAACATACTAACATAGTAGCTATATTGAGTATGATGTGTACTTGTTTTACACATGTAGGTCTTAACAGGCATCGTGTGAAAAGACTGTGAAGAACGTATGGCACTCTTTTGCGCGTTCCCAGTGTAGTTGCTAAATGAGACATGCAGAATTTAAATAACAATGTGATTAAGTGTCAGCCCAAGCACCTGGAGTAATGTGAGCTGCTCAACTCCACAGCCTCAGATGCACTCAGCAGATTGTCCAATTAAATAACATTTGCATTTACAGCGAATAACCTGAGCGACCGCTGATAAAGTTAATCGACTATCAAAGAAACCGTCATGTATTTGCAGAGGTTGCACTTATGTTGTGTTAGAAACAGCTCACCCAACAAAGAAAATTCTGTCATTATTTACTCACTCTCATGTTGTTTTAAACCCTAATGCTGTTATGTTTTTCCATGGAACACTAAGGACAATTTGTGGAGAATCTTCTCCCCACTCTTTGCCACACAACATCTCATAGCGACCATGTCTGTTAAGTTCCGCAAAGGGCAAGTAAGCACCATAAAAGTAGTCCATACAATTTAAGTGTTGTATTCAAAGTCCTGTGAAACCGTATAATGGCCAAATGTGAGGAATAGGGCTGAAATGATTAGTCTATGTTATCGGCAACGTCAACAATAAAAAAATGTCAAAAAAAATGTTCGTTCTCGAATAGTCGTTTGATCTCATTTAACGTACAGGAACATGAGATCACATTAAACTCTAATGATGACGTGCCAGTTCAGCCCTGAATGAGGAGAGGAAGAATTACACAGCTCACAGTCCAGATGCACTCCAAACTTTCCAAACAGCTTCAGGTGATGTAGATCGCAAAGTATGAGGGAATTATAATGCAAAATTACAAAATAAGTAAATACAGAAGCACTCTCCTTGTGGAATAGGTGGAGCTGGAGCAAAACTTGTGTGTCGAGAGTCTTTAAAGGAAACACCCGCGTTACATCTTAAATGCAGTTATATTTAATGTGCTATAGCTTTATTAAAGTTCAAATAATATGGAAGCAGATCATGTAAATAACTACAAACTCCGAAACTGGCATTTCTCTGTGCGGTCAGCGCCAATCCTTTGAGTTGCGCAAATGTCCCAATCCAAGGTGGGAGAGATTGAAACTTGAATGTCATTTAGAGGTATTTTTAAAAGATGATTTTGTCCTCTTTATTGTTAGTAAGCACATTTAATACAACCTTTTAAGTTGGGGCACAAGCTGAATAATTGGTTAAGAGCTAATGATTAATCATTCTAATAATCGTTAGATTAATCGATTATCAAAATAATCGTTAGTTGCAGCCCTAGTGAGGAACAGACCAAAATGTAATCTTCCTCTCCATCTGAAATTTAAAATCTATTTCACAATCTATTTCTTCTATTTAATTAAATAATGGCACTTTTGAATATGTTGCACCAGGTTTGACAACACTGATGGCAAGCGGCATTGGTTCTTGCATGTAATGTGAACGATCGCGATGCAACATATTTAAAACAAGACAGCAAATTAGATTTGAGAGCTACCACATATGGGAAAATGATCACTTATCACGTCTTTTTTTGGTCTGTTCTGCACACAAAGCCATCATATCACTGCTTTAGAAGACTTGGAATATAGCATATAGTATGTCGTATGGACCACTTTTATCATTATTTTACTAGGGCTGTCAATCGATTACATTTTTTAATCAACAGAATTACATGACATGGTGATTAATAAATCAGTTTAAGTGCTAATAAACACATGGAACAGTATTTGCTGAGAAAGGCCCCAAATAAAGATAATTCAAAATAATTAGTGCATAAAAATTCAAATAATTATACATATAAAAATAGAATAATTCAGATAGGTATATATTGAATTATTGTGGCAGAAGAGGAAAGCATTGATTAGATGATACAAAAATTGGCTTTAGAAGTCAATATGTTGTTTGTTTTATTCCTATATCATTGAACATAAACCTATCATTGGCCTACAGTAAATAGCAATCCATATGGTAGGAAAATACATACTTTTATTACGGAATTGCAAAGGGGTTAGGTGGCATGATTAATTGTGCAATTTTTTTTACCATGTTATTTTATATGTAATTAATCACACTAAATTAACGTGTTAAATCAACAGACGTGTTTTTTACTTATCACAGTATCAATAAAAATTTTATGGAAAAGAGCTGTGGGAACATTCTTCAAAAATTCTCCTTTTGTGTTGCATAGAAAAATAAACAGAACATGGGTTTGGAACTACATGAGAGTGATTAAATAATAACAAAATGTACATTTTTTGGGTGAACTATTCCTTTAATCACACTATAACCAACATATTTCCTTCTTTCAGAAATATAATCTACGTTACGTAACATGTAAGGCTCTGAATGTATACTGTTCATTTTTGATCAACATTGTGTCTGAGGCTATTTGAAACATCAGCAAAGATAATGGACTTTTACATAACATGACACACAATGTGCTAATATTTAGCGAGTGTATATGCAAGCAAGAAGGTATGCAAGTATGATTATGTGATAAAAGAGGGCCACTCTGCAAATGCCTTTTTGTTTCTACACCCAGGTGATGTCATTTCCCCTCTGGCTGAGGTTAGTCATTCATTAGAAGGACAGCGGCGACTAAAACAGCAACAGGCCTGTGGTGATGTCGTTCTGGCAGCCGGCCGATAAAATTTAATACTTAGAGTTTGTGCCTAGAGAGGGCAACATAACACTCCTGTGAAGATGTGCCGTTTTTACTCTTTTGAAGTGACTGCTTCGGCCTTTGTCGGCCAGCAAATTCTTTGCTGTACAGACGTACTGTGTTCTATAAAACTTGAACACAGCTTTATGCAGATCTGCTTTTTTCTAACTATATTTCGCTTCCACTGCAAAAAATAAATAAATAATAAATAAATAAATATCTAAACATTACTAAAACAAGATACATTTACTTAAAAAAAAAATTAATACTATAATAGGATTTGTTTTCATAGAATACATGTTGAATACAATTTTTAGTTTTTTGTTATCATTTTGTTATATTTTTGCTTAAAGCAAGAAAAAAAGAAATAAAATTAATTCAGGGGCCTGGGTAGCTCAGTGGTAAAAGATGCTGGCTACCACCCCTGGAGTTCGCTATTTCGAATCCCAGGGCGTGCTGAGTGACTCCAGCCAGGTCTCCTAAGCAACCAAATTGGCCTGGTTGCTAGGGAGGGTAGAGTCACATGGGGTAACCTCCTCGTGGTTGCTATAATGTGGTTCGTTCTCTGTGGGGCGCGTGTTGAGTTGCGCATGAATGCTGCGGTGGATGGCGTGAATCCTCCACACGCGCTATGTCTCCGTGGCAACGCGCTCAACAAGCCACATGATAAGATGTGTGGGTTGACAGTCTCAGACGTGGAGGCAGCTGGGATTTGTCCTCCACCACCTGGATTGAGGTGAATCACTATGCGACCATGAGGACTTAAAAGCGCATTGGGAATTGGGCATTCCAAATTGGGTGAAAAAGGGGAAAAAGAAAAAGAAAATTAATTCAAAATATATTCTCTGAAAACAAATCTTAAAGGAATATTTTGGATTCAATACATGTTAAGCTCAATCGACAGCTTTTGTGACATAATGTTGATTACCACAAAAAATACTTTCAACCCGTCGCTCCTTTTCTTTATAAATAGCAGAAATCGAGGTTACAGTGAGGCACTTACAATAGAAGTGAATGGGGCCAATTTTTTTGAGGATTTAAAGGCAGAAATGTGAAGCTTGTAATATTATAAAAACACTTTCATTAATTCTTCTGTTAAGACTTGTGTATTATTTGAGCTTTAAAGTTGTTGAAATCGTAGTTGTTACAGTCGTTACATTGTCATGGCAACAAGTTTGTAAAATTGGCTATAACTTTACACAGAAAAGGTTAGAAAGCGATTTTATCACACTGAAATCATGTTTACATGCATATTGTTTACGCCTTGTGGCTATACTTTTGAAACAGTGAGTTTTTTAATGTTTATGGATTGGCCCCCATTCACTTCCATTGTACGTGCCTCACTATAACCCAGATTTGTGCCTTTTTTAAATAAAAGAATTGGCAAGTCAAAATAAATATTTGAGTTAATCCACATTATTCCACAAATGCTGTTGACTGAGCTTAACTTGTATTGAACCTGGAGTATAATTTTAATAACTTACACAATTTTGCTGCTCAAGTAAATGCATCTTGTTTTAAGGATGTTTACATCTTTTTACTGGTCAATGAGACAAAAATGGCTGATTAAGACAATGATTTTGCATTGTTGCCTTTCATCTTTTTAATCTGTTTAAAGCTTTAAACTGTTTTCCAGAAAGGCAAATACAGAACCAACCTCTACCAGAACCAAATGCTTCATTTGTGACTGTATTGCAGAGAAAATATGTGTCATTTTAAAGGGAGGACTTGTTTTGGCAAGAGCACATGACTGCTCTCGCAGTTTTTCAGTGTTTAATTGGACCCAGTTGTTCTAGAGTACCTTAGCTCATTATATCATTGTTTTAGTATGTGTGTGTGAGGGAGAGAGGACTGTAATGCTGTGTCGATGCTGGCAATACTCTTGAATAGCATTTATGTGACATAAGAGCTGAACTAAATGGGGTTGAAGCTTTATAAATAGATTCCATATCAGATTCCATCAAGCACTGTGCACTTTGTTTAACAGGCATAGTTTGCATATCCATATGTAACCTCCAGTACTGTTCATTTAAAAACCCTTGTCTATGGAAAGGTAATGACTATTTGTTCAGATATGCTTGCAAATGTCCCCTTTTCGAGTGGCAGTAACTTCAAAGGATCCGGAGAAAGGTGCTAATGTCTTATTAGTTGCTTATTTGGATACAAATTCTAAAGGTGGAGAGTTGGAACTGTTGCACGGGAAGCGTGTGGCAATGCTCCAGACACATCAATGCTGCCTGGCATTAGTCCGTGTTTGTGTTTGAATGCCTAAGACATGTTTATAATTCCAATTAAATCAGCACTCCTCTTGTAACATTCCAAAGCATGTTATTAACCTTTTTTTTGTGGCAGGTATGTGCCACAGATACTATAATATATGTGCTAGAAAAATAACTAAATATTTCATTTATTTTATACACTCATAAATTAACATTCTGTCATAATTTACTCACTCTCATGTTGTTCCAAATCCCTATGTGGAACACAAAAAGAGGCTGATGGCGATGGAAATGACATTTTTAATATTTTTAAAATTAGATGGCCAACCCCTTTGTCCTGCTAAGTCTAATTTCATAGCTAACAATTTATGTATCCTAACTACAAAAAAAAAAAAAAAAAAAAACAATTTATATATATATATATACAGGTGCATCTCAATAAATTAGAATGTCATGGAAAAGTTCATGTATTTCAGTAATTCAACTCAAATTGTGAAACTCGTGTATTAAATAAATTCAGTGCACACAGACTGAAGTAGTTTAAGACTTTGGTTCTTTTAATTGTGATGATTTTGGCTCACATTTAACAAAAACCCACCAATTCACTATCTCACAAAATTAGAATATTTTGACATGCCAATCGGCTAATCAACTCAAAACACCTGCAAAGGTTTCCTGAGCCTTCAAAATGGTCTCTCAGTTTGGTTCACTAGGCTACACAATCATGGGGAAGACTGCTGATCTGACAGTTGTCCAGAAGACAATCATTGACACCCTTCACAAGGAGGGTAAGCCACAAACATTCATTGCCAAAGAAGCTGGCTGTTCACAGAGTGCTGTATCCAAGCATGTTAACAGAAAGTTGAGTGGAAGGAAAAAGTGTTGAAGAAAAAGATGCACAACCAACCGAGAGAACCGCAGCCTTATGATTGTCCAGCAAAATCGATTCAAGAATTTGGGTGAACTTCACAAGGAATGGACTGAGGCTGGGGTCAAGGCATCAAGAGCCACCACACACAGACATGTCAAGGAATTTGGCTACAGTTGTCATATTCCTCTTGTTAAGCCACTCCTGAACCACAGACAACGTCAGAGGTGTCTTACCTGGGCTAAGGAGAAGAAGAACTGGACTGTTGCCCAGTGGTCCAAAGTCCTCTTTTCAGATGAGAGCAAGTTTTGTATTTCATTTGGAAACCAAGGTCCTAGAGTCTGGAGGAAGGGTGGAGAAGCTCATAGCCCAAGTTGCTTGAAGTCCAGTGTTAAGTTTCCACAGTCTGTGATGATTTGGGGTGCAATGTCATCTGCTGGTGTTGGTCCATTGTGTTTTTTGAAAACCAAAGTCACTGCACCCGTTTACCAAGAAATTTTGGAGCACTTCATGCTTCCTTCTGCTGACCAGCTTTTTAAAGATGCTGATTTCATTTTCCAGCAGGATTTGGCACCTGCCCACACTGCCAAAAGCACCAAAAGTTGGTTAAATGACCATGGTGTTGGTGTGCTTGACTGGCCAGCAAACTCACCAGACCTGAACCCCATAGAGAATCTATGGGGTATTGTCAAGAGGAAAATGAGAAACAAGAGACCAGAAAATGCAGATGAGCTGAAGGCCACTGTCAAAGAAACCTGGGCTTCCATACCACCTTAGCAGTGCCACAAACTGATCACCTCCATGCCACGCCGAATTGAGGCAGTAATTAAAGCAAAAGGAGCCCCTACCAAGTATTGAGTACATATACAGTAAATGAACATACTTTCCAGAAGGCCAACAATTCACTAAAAATGTTTTTTTTTATTGGTCTTATGATGTATTCTAATTTTTTGAGATAGTGAATTGGTGGGTTTTTGTTAAATGTGAGCCAAAATCATCACAATTAAAAGAACCAAAGACTTAAACTACTTCAGTCTGTGTGCATTGAATTTATTTAATATACAAGTTTCACAATTTGAGTTGAATTACTGAAATAAATGAACTTTTCCACGACATTCTAATTTATTGAGATGCACCTGTATATATATATATATATATATATATATATATATATATATATATATATATATATATATATATATATATATATACACACACACACACACACACACACGCACACACCAATCAGCCACAACATTAAAACCGCCTGCCTAATATCGTGTAGGTCCCCCTCATGCCGCCAAAACAGCTCTGACCCGTCGAGGCATGTACTCGACAAGACCTCTGAAGGTGTCCTGTGGTATCTGGCACCAAGACGTTAGCAGCAGATCATTTAAGACCTGTAAGTTACTAGGTGGGGCCTCCATGGATCGGGCTTGTTGGTCCAGCACATCCCCTAGATGCTCAATCAGATTGAGATCTGGGGAATTTGGAGGCCATGTCAACACCTTGAACTCTTTGTCATGTTCCTCAAACCATTCCTGAACAATTTTTGCAGTGTGGCAGGGCGCGTTATCCTGCGGAGAGAGGCCACTGCCATCAGGGAATACCATTGCCATGAAAGGGTGTACGTGGTCTGCAACAATCTTTAGGTAGGTGGTACTTGTCAAAGTAACATCTACATGAATGCCAGGACCCAAGTTTTCCCAGCAGAACATTGCCCAGAGCATCACACTGCCTCCGCCGGCCTGCCTTCTTCCCATGGTGCATCCTGCTACCATCTCTTCCCCAGGTAAACGACGCACATGCACCCAGCCGTCCACATGATCTAAAAGAAAACGTGATTCATCAGACCAGGCCAACTTCTTCCATTGCTCCATGGTTCAGTTTTGACGCTCACGTGCCCATTGTAGATGCTTTAGGCGGTGGACAGGGGTCAGCATGGCACTCTGACCGGTCTGCAGCTACGCAGCCCCACACGCAGCAAGCTGCGATGCACTGTGTTCTGACACCTTTCTATCACAGACAGCATTAGAGTTTTCAGCAATTTATGTTACAGTAGCTCTTCTGTGGGATCGGACCAGACGGGCTAGTCTTCGCTCTCCATGCGCATCAATGAGCCTTGGGCGCCCATGACCCTGTCGCTGGTTCACTGGTTGTCCTTCCTTGGAACACTTTTTGTAGGTACTAACCTACTGGGAACACCCCACAAGCCCTGCCGTTTTGGAGATGTTCTGACCCAGTCATCTAGCCATCACAATTTGGCCCTCGTCAAAGTCACTCAGATCCTTACGCTTGCCCATTTTCCTGCTTCCAACACATGAAATTCAAGAACTGACTGTTCACTTGCTGCCGAATATATCCCACCCCTTGACAGGTGCCATTGTAACGAGATAATAAATGTTATTCACTTCACCTGTCAGCGCTTTTAATGTTGTGGTTGATCAGTGTATATATATATATTTTACATGGTTTGCATCATTTGGAAGGCTTACAGCTGTGATAAAGTGATATTTACCTTGATGTTTCTTTGTTTTCTTAACACATCACTTCACACATCATATTTCAAACATGCTCTTCACTGACATTTTGTTAACTTGCTTAACAAGTACACTAACATTTAGAACTTTAATAGGACAACATTTTTTTGTTGTGGTGAAAATGACGCCACAACTGTGAGACAGTCATATGTTTTGATAGATTGAAAGATATATTGATAGAAATCATTTTCACACTTTACATATTAAACTGGTTTATGTTTATTTCACTCTTTGTTTAGATTATCATAGTTTTAAATGTGTTATAATTTGTATTTTTAGAATGGATTTTCATAGTTTATGAAATCTAAAATTTGGTCATGATTCAATTTGATTGGATCTGATCCGATTAAATTATTTAAGAACGATTCATAATTATTTTCAAAAATATGCAGAAAACATATTAAAAGGTTTTACTGAATATTCTTAATTTAGACAGCATGACTTGAGCTGAGTTACAGATGCATTTAGGATCAAGGAGTTTTGGCTTATGTGTGGCTGCATATATAAAAAGAAAAATAATACTCCTGTTACATGCATTAAAGATCTGATATGAATAAAGGATAACATAATGCAACATAATTTGATGCAAATATTATAGTGGTATAGATTTACGTATCATGTAACGTTAATATTTATTGCACAAAAAATTACTAATGAAATATGTCATGCGCATACAGATAACACCCCTGTTTAAATCAAGCTGGGTCATATAATTAAAAACAATCTATTAGTAGTGTACAAAGGCGGTTTTACATGGTATTGTACCTGCAGTTTTCCCTATTCTTTTCCAATGGAAGAGGCGGCAGAACAAAGGCCGTTCTGCTTGTTAAGCACGTTCACGGGAATGTTTACCTTTTTGCGGCTGCCAGGTGTCATTGACCAATAACGTGTAACTTTAATCAACAGGTATTTAGCTTTTAAGTGGTTAGTTCCCTTCAGAACAGTCTAATATCGCTCCCTATTCCTTATATAGTGCACCGTGTTTGCATTCACTATAAAGAGAGTGAGTGATTTCGCTCATTCACATTTAGTTAGGCTGTGTTCTGTTCATGGTTAAACTATTTTATGGAAAATAATGCATTTTATGGAGAGACAAAGTGATATAAACATAATATATCGTAATTCGAGAAGAAAGTAGCAACAATTAAATTACTTTGGTCAAATGGATGCAAACAGTTATGAATAATAACAGAAAACTGAACTAGTCTGCAGCATCCACCCATCCATTTACACGCTTATACCATGTAGGGTTGCAGGGAACTTTCTTAATTTAAATTAGCTGTTTTCTCTTCAATCTCACGTGCTCCACATCTTTTGCAAGAAGGCTCTTGTAGGTTAGGTTTAGGGTTGGGGTTTGGGTCAGGGCATATGGTAAAATATGCATTCCTGTTGGCTGTATAAATAATTTATATAAACTAAATATACAACTGACTTTTGCCGCTACTCTGCTACACTTCACCCAGAATCTGGAGCGCTCACATGCTTATACTAGGAATGTGTGGAATGACTAATTTCACTGACGTTTAAATGAAAATTTTGGAGTTGACTAGTCTAAAAAGAACGAAAGCATCAAAAACCATCAAAAAACATTGTGTGTTTATGTGACCCATTTAAAATACTTCCTATAGCCAAATCCGATGCTAAATTCTGCTGAAAAATGTGCATTTATCTGCGACATGCTTGACTTGCATTATCATCATTGTAGGCTACATTAAATATAGAACTTGACATGCATTTAATGAATCAACATTTGAATGAATAGTGCAGCACCAATAGAGCAACCCTAATAGCCTGTTCTAAATGGAAATCATCAAGTAAAATTAACTTAACATATTAAAACAGCCAGGGCATTGTTGCAAACAATTCACAGGTAAGCCAAACCTACGAGAGAGAAAAAATGCTTTAAAAAGTTGTGCGTATTTCACTACGTGCATTAGCCTATAATCTAATATGACAGGTGTTCGGTTAAGAACATTAACCAGTAACAGTTATGATGGCTAGGATTGAAAAAAAAATGTCTGTGAGAAATGCACAATAAACCTAATGTATTGTTCTAAATGTGACGTGCACACAGAATAAAAGATAGTTTAATCAGTTAAGCAGTTAAGCAGGGTAAAATTGTTTTGCATACCGTGCCTAAAATAGTCATTTTCTAGGCTACTTACTCAAAAGCATTTTTGATTAACAAAATTAACATGTCAACCAGGTCCGGTTAAAGACGGGACCTGACTCACCTGAGGCGATTATCCTGAACTTGAAAAAGCCAGTTCAGCTGGAGAATGACGTGCAAGCATGCACAGATTCAAAGATTTATATATGAAAACATCCATAGCTACTCGCAAGCCAACGTTTTGGAAATCCGCTTCCCGCACCACCACCAAAGTGATTTCTATAGCTATTTTGCTGGTCCTGCAAGAGGACATTTTTCTGCGCGTGTTGCGAGTGAGAAAAGGAAGAAGCATGCGCAGCCTGAGATGAAATGAAACTTTGTATACATCTTCTCCAGATATCCTCTTTTTTAATAATATTTGTATTATTAATTATATTTAAAATGTGTAACATTAACATGACAGTAATTTAAGCACAGCCTTTGTAATAATATAAAGCCAAACGCAAATGTGTAAAAATGCCGAACAGTGATAATGAGGAAACATATTGACCGACTAGTAATTCTAGTGTCGACTAGCAGCATCAGAACCCGTTTAGTCGACTAGTCGACTATTCTCGCACATTCCTAGCTTATACGTTCAAAAACACTTCCAACTACGGCCACTGGGGGCAGTGCTTCGAATTACGATAAGCACAGACCGATTTCAGCAACAGAACTTTCGACTGACTGTCAACGAATTCAGTCTGGGTTATATCTGTCGATTGATGAATGACTAATCATCCATCCTGACACATCACTGGTTTATTTACATGTTCCATTTATCTGAATAATCACGACACAATGATGAGACTGTTAAAACATGATTACAAAAAGCCTTTTTTAAATACTTTTAACCTTTAAATTGCATTTGATATTTAATATTTCTTGTTTTCCTTTAACCTTCAGCCAAGCATTACGAACAAACATTTGCATTGTCTCTCAAAGCTCTCATGTTTCATGACAAATGGGTTTAATTTTGTAAGGCAGTGTCATCATATTTCAGTGTGGCTCACACTGAAGCGCCGCTGCACTTCCATGTCCAATCAGTGCGCTGCTCGACAAGTTCACACAAACGGTTATTGTTGGCTTTGTGGTGTTGAAGGAACTGAATTAGATTCAGGAGAGATTTCAGCTGCACATCTGTAAGTTATTTCTGAATCAGTTTATGCCTGTTTGACAGCAACTGTGCTAATTGCAGCAGGATAGAGCTGCGGCTCTCGTCTTTAGTGTGACTGTACAAAACAGACGGTTAATGCAACACTGTAATTTTGAGAGGATAAAATAAACTGACAATTTGTGTCTAAACTTGGATACTTTGTAGCTCAACAATGTTTCTAGTTCAATATTAAGTTGTTCAGAATGAACTTCTGTCTCTGCGGATAAGAAAAGTAGAAAATTAAAAAATCACCAGAAGTGCAAAAATAATCACTGTTTTTAAAACATTTCCTGGACACTCCATCAGTCTCCCAATGTTATTATGTCAGGCTGGATGGGATGCTCCTCAAACAAACAGGGGTGCATTTCCCCAAAGCATCGTTAGCCGACTATGGTCGCAAGTTCCATCGTTACCAACATACTGTAGTTCACCGATTTGGTGTTTTCCAATACCAAAGTTCCAACGAACATTCGCAAACAGCATCACAAAGTTGTGTGGTTGGAACTACAGCTCTTTACCTGTGGTTAGAAGCATAATTTCTTGTTAGATTAATGTGTGGACATCATTTGACTTCGCTGAGGCATCTGTATTTTTTATTCTAGATGTATCTTTCATTCTGTCAACACTTTGACCATATTTACATGCATTTAAGAAAACAGCTTATTCCATGGTTTTGCAGAAAGCGGCATTCTGAAATGTCACGTGAATGCGGATGCAGCCGTTAAAAGGATTAAAGGCTGTTAAGAGAAAGCATTATAACACACACGGCTTCTGTCGGTGAATACGGCTTATGTGTTTATGTTAACACATAAGTGGCGTTTTTGTAGATTTTTGAAGAGAGCGCATATGCTTTTGTGCTCAGATGCATCGAGGGAACCCCGAAGTCTGATGTAAAGGGAAATCCCACTATTGCTGCACAATATATCTGTAGCATTTACATGATTTTGAGTCTTCAGCAGCTTTTATGCATTAAACAGCTTTCTGGTGTATGTGTAAATGAGCTACTATCATTTGATATCTGCAGAAGTTATTACTCCACCCCCTGCGTAATGACATTAACAACAGCTCTATATTGTTGAACCTATGTGTTTAGAACGATGGATGTGCAACATTGTTACTGTGGTTTCGGAAAACAGTCGTGACTAGCTAGTTAATTTTCTCAAACGATGCATCATACTATGTTGGTAAAGCAGAGAGTTACGTAGTTGTATGGGAAATTCACCCCAGAGCGATTTTTGATTGCACCACAAAGCCACAGTGTTGACACTTTTTTGGGAAATCAACCTACTAATGGCTTACACTCAGTAAAGAGAGAAATCAAATTTCATTTTAGGTGACTTGACTACTGCCATACTAAGCGAATAATGGTAATACAAGTGTAAGGGCAAGATTGGATTGTGTTCTTTGAGTGCCTTGCTTGCTTCAATATTTTGATACATAAAATTTAATCCACAGGTGAGTGCCATTTTCTTATTGTCTATTAAGCTAAGTATGACAATATAAGACAAATATAAGAGCTAGGATTGAGTGTTATTAACAATATATTTGCGATGATTTTGCTGGTGATATATAATTATGCAAGAGTGTGAATATCATAATTATTTTAATGCACTTTTTATATGGCCATTAAGTTTTTTAAAGACAGTGTCGTTAAATTAATTTTGTGATGAATCCCTGTCTCATGATTCAAGAATATGAGGGCATAAAGTGATAGAGTTGGTACGTTTGATTTATTTCCGCAAATCAGTTCTAACTCTCTGTTTCAATGAATTGAAATCAAGACACATGTTCCTGTGTGTCATTTGTTAATCAAACATTTGTATTTGTTTTTAGCTAGATTTTGTACTGTACTTTATTTCTCGCATTAAACATTTTGAATCTCCTTGGCAACAATTACTATTTGATTAACATGATGGTTGTTCACCCATTTAAACCATTTCAGAAAAAAAATACATAAATTGAATATCACCAAGAAGATGAAAAATATAGAGCTATTATTGTCTTAGCTATATTGCCCTAGTTTGAGCTCAGTATGAGATCAGTTATTCAAGCAGAATACCTGATTTAACTTTTAACTAGAGTTAAAAAGACCTCCTAAAGATCTGCAAGGCACTCTTTCACGTTAGCAGGTCAGTAATTAAATGGACATGCAAGCAGGTGTACAAATCTGCAGTGACCTGGGGAATTCTTGAGCTGACCCCTGAATCAGCGGAGTGAGACGGGCTCAGCATGACACTGGTGGAGGGGTTTCTACACCCCTCTACTTTGCTACTCTTTACAGACCCTTAAAATCTAATAACAAAGAAATAATTGTTAGGAGCAACTCTAAAGACAAAACATGGAAGGGTGTTTCTTAAACTTTAGTGGTAGATTTGTATTAAAACAGATTTCAACTTTTTTCTTTTTGTTTCTCACATTAAAACATTTTACCATGACTTCATCATTCATTTGTAGTACTTTTCAAATGCCTTTTATGTGCAATGGCATCATTTCCACCACAACAAACAATTTTGTCCCTTATAAACTTTTTCCAAAAGTTAGTGTAGTTTTTTAGCATGAGCATGAGCCTTATTGCTTAAATGAAAATATGACTCTAGGAAATATGAAACATGTGATGTTTGCAGGAAACAAAGGAAAATCAAGGTAAATATAAATTATTGTGCATCAGGTCATTTTGTCAAATTTTGTAAAAATTGTGAAAATTTTATCTCATTGTTTATGTTTAGGATACATAAAATGTTAGCTATGAAATTAGCCTTAGCAAGCTCCCGAGAGCTCTAATTTTAAATACATTTTTCGTGCCAGCGCAAAGCGCAAGTGGGCGTGGATGGGAGTGTTTGCACTACCTGTGGGTGTATGCGCACAAACTGTAGGTATATTGTATGTTGTGGTGCAAATTGCAATTAGCTATTTTCCTGAGAAATAAGTCATTGCGCTGAGACAGTTCAACAGCAGGTCTTATCTAAGCGCAAAGTCTAAACTCAATTCCTGCATTTGCAGTTTGCCGATTCCACCAGCAGATGGTAATAAAGTTAATGTTCAAACTCTACAAATATCTGTAGTGGAACATCAAATTATGTCCCTGACAATAACGTTTTAAGAAACACAAATTTATTAGATTTGTGATAAAATATCTATAGGTCATTGTTTATTTTTACAGTTGTCGTTTATATTTATAGTTGCATTTATGATCTTATTTGTAATGGTATTTTTCCACCTGTTATTGTAGAGTGATTTTTAAGTCACTGCCAAAGGGGCCGGTGGAAGAAGTTGGACAGAGTTAAATGTTTGGATTTGGTATGATTTTTTGACCATTTTGTTATGTTGATTATATTTGCATTTTCTTTGAAGTGTAATTTGAATTAAGAAATATTTTTGGTTAAATTATTTTTGTTTCAATAAATAAATTACATTTTTCAAAAATGACCGGTAGAAGTAACATGTGTGCTGATAAAATTACTGTTAATACTAGCCATGATTTGTGTCAGTAGATGAAAATTATTAATAATACTTACAATCTTTATAATTTAACAGAGCCTACATTTACTGACGAGAAGCACATTTTCCATGCGTATAAAAATATCAAAATGTCACAAAGAAAAATGCCTTACATTTAACAAGGACACAGTTAATACATAAAAGAGGTAATCCATATTTGTATTCTAATTCATTGCATACAGTCCATTTACACTACCAACTTCTAATGAATGTGCTGTCTTTGTTTATATCGCTGGTGCTTGACAGGGAATAGACTACATAACAGGACACAGACTGTGCCAGAGAAGAACCTCAGAATTAAATTGTACTTGACCCAGTCCATTAGCACTTTGCATGTGTAATTTTACCAAACCCACTTATGCCTAGACTTAGTGCATGCTTGGATGAAAATACCTTAACTTCATGGCCATGCCCATTGACTTTGCGCTAAAAATTTAAATGTATAGTGCTGCACTCAGCGCTAGCACTCTTAAAATAGGGCCCTTTATGTTCTAAAAGTCCACAGGGCCAAACATGTCCAAAGTTAATGTAAAACACCTGGAAACCTTTTAAAGTGTACATATATTGATCTTGCTCATTACATCACTTAAAATGGATATATAATTAAAATGATATATCCATAAAAATGATAAAATATATAATGGATAATACTGTAAATAAAACAAGCAGGAAGTTTGTCTTTTTATTTTTTATTGTTTTATTTGTTTCCTCCTAAATTAATTTACTCAATGCAATATTGACACAATATTTTAATGAAAGCAGTTGGGCACAGTTAAAGCTTCAAAGTGGTGGGGCAGGTCACATGATCTTGTAGTAAAGTTTGCTGTGTCGCCATCAGGATTAACAGTGTTTGACCGACTTAACTTTATAGATGCATGAAAACAGATGCCTAACTGCTCATTATAGAGAGGTTACATTCATTTTCATTCATTTTTGTGCTGCAATAATTTCAATGTGTGCAATTCTGAGGGCAGCATGCAATCGTTTTCCATTTATTCTCATTATAAGGGAAAAAAAGGTAATTTAGACCAGTGGTTCCCAACTGTTTTTTCTTCAGGACCCAGATTTTAAATTGAATATCAAGTGGCAACCAAAAATTAACCTTGCTTTAATATTACCATGAACTGCATAGGTCCAACAATATAAAAAAGTATTAACATGACATAGACTGAGTAGACAAATGTACACTATTGGTTTTTAAATGTCTCTTAAATTTCAATGGTTTCATGCTGTCGGCAGCAAATAATTCACCACACATGCATATGGTCAGCCTATTTATTGTGCTGTCTTAACTATGCACGATTATATGGTTATTTGCATTTGATTATTTGCATTTTGCATCGTTTTTGATTAATGTCCAAGACAAGAACACACCTGTAATCCATTTTTGGGTCATGACCCACCACCCGAGAACACCTGGTTTAGACTGCACACTGCAGTAATATTTGGACGTCACAGGGAGTGCTATGTAAACATATAGGAATGCATACATGCCTGTATAAATTAGAAGGAAATCATAGAGAATGCAGTCATATCCTTCCATTAGCTGCTTTTATTAAGATCTAACCCCCTTCAATTTGTATTTCTCATATGGTACAGTTATGTAGGCTGAAGAGAAGTTACATTTCCATCCCATTACGCTGTCTGTGCGAGAGATAAATTGTTTGTTTGACAGCATGAAAATGGGGCCTATTTTACGAAACCTAAAAAGAAACAGCCCATAAAAAGGACGTAATTAGACATGGTCTATACAGTATAAAGTTGGACTTCCTACAGACCCAACAATCGGTTTCTGAAAATAAGATATGCTGTTATTGGGTCAAGCTTAGGAAACACAGCTAAACAATTCAACGGAAACGTTTAGTGATTTTTCTCAGTGCAGTGTAGTCAGTCAAAAGAGCACATTTAAGGAAACTCTGTTTTACTAACGCATCTGTTGACCATATTCCCAATATAACCAAGAGCATTCTGTTATGCTGTGCCAGGTCAAAAGCAAAGCTCTTGCTTCACTTTTATATATGAATAATGCAAGCAGGTCTTCAGGAGTCACTTACTGTAATTATTTTATTGCTTTTGTGCTGTGCTGTAAAAAAATTGCTCACCAAAATAGTAAAAATCGAATTTATTCACACTTGTGAATGTCGGTCTAAACTCGTATGACTTTCTTTATTTTGTGGTATACGTTTGAGCGCGTTTACATACACGATCTTACATGATTATGCTTTATAAGCTGACAACTTATGAGGGTCATGTAAATGCCTCAGACTGTTTTCCTTTATCGGGGTTAGGGCAAAAACAGTTTAAGCTGATTTTCAAGTCTGATTGACAGGTAGATTTTTGCCCATTACTCCGATTTCGCTCTGCATGCAAACACTTTTACCAGCATTCTTACTGGCGTATCCAAAGTGTTGTGCACATGCATGTTTACGTTCTGACATCAAAAGCAGAGAATAATCCAGTGATTTCAAATCTCACGTAAACACGTTTTTCTTGCATTCTGTGATTTTTGTATTTAGCGGAATTTTGGTAGTTATTAGCGTTTTTGTGTGCATGTAAACACACTCACTGAAGAATTTCACTCTTTAACACATTATGAATGAGGACTGGGACTGTCAAACTTCGAAATTACAAAACAAGCACCATAAAGTAGTCCATATGACTCATGCATTATTTTCTAAGTTTTCTGAAGCCATACAATAGCTTTGTGTGAGGAACAGTTAAAAATGTAAGTCATTATTAATTGACAGTCTTCCCATCCGCTGTAGCTCTAAAATCAAATATGGCGGCATTTACGCCAATGACGGTTGGTTACGAGACATGCGAAAACCAATGTCATTTGGCATCAATGGTGGCAGCATGCCATGTTTGTAGTCCATATGACTTTTGTAGTCCATTTCAAAACTTTGGAAGACTTTGAATATAATGTACTCGTTGTATGGATGACTTTTATAATGTTTTTATGGTGCCCAATTTTACTTTTTCAAAATCACTTTTTTATATGGAGAAGAGTAACCAGGATAATCTTTAAAAGGTGCACTCAGTAATATTTTGATTTATGTCTCCTCTGACTTACACTAGCTGCTTTTTTCACTATTGGGCCAGTGCAAGCCAGGGCTATCAACTGGCCAGCTGGGGCCAATAGCCTCTGACCTCGAACTGCAAGACCAAAATCGATCTACGTTCCCACCATCTGGCCAATAGCTTGCAGCGTTGCCCTAAAACTGCCCTTAATATGCCGCCCTGGTGCCAGCATCACACACCTCACCCATTTTACAAGCAAAAGGGAAGCTCAAGCTGAGGTATCATGTTATCTAGTTATCTGGAATATCGAGTTTGTATTGAATGTAAACATTAGCTAACTAGCAAGATAAATTAGCGATAACAACTCACCGACTGTAACTGCCATGATGTCCCGAGTGGTCTCTCCACTAACAGCGGGAAGATGTCCCAGCACACCATCTATGAAAGTTCATTGAACCGTGGAAAGTCATTTCTTTGGGCACCATTTTTGTCCATTGTGCATTTTAACATATTTGTACTGCGCCCGCATTTTGTTATAATTTTTTTTCCTCAAACCTGTACCATTGTGCGCTGGATACATATCCTGACAAGTTTGGCGAAACTCTGTCTTTGACATTGAACCCGCCTTAATCCCCAGTTGGCCCTGATTGGCCCAAGGGTAATCGGCGGGCCAAAGGCCATTGGCCCCAAGAAAGCCCAGAGGAGGCAGGATATAGCCCTGAAACTGACAGTGGGAACGCAACTGGCCCTGGCATGCACTAGCATGCCCTCATTTGGTCCGATTGTGGAAACATGGCTATTGACACCTAGCAGCATGGATGCAGCATCATTCAAATGCAATAGTTTTCAGTTACCGATGCCATTGTAGAAATTCACTATTCACAGTCAAACCATGATTAATTTAAGCCACGAGTGAATGTGTCTAATAACAGGGTAGTTACTGAGATATTCGGCTGGTCATGTGATCCTAACATGGCAGCCTAAAACAGAGCATAAAACAGCTTTCATAAGGTTACTGATATGACTTCTTCATATCAGATCTGATATGAGACTTCATCTCATGTGTGTGGCCATTTTATACATATGTTTCAAAATTACTATTAATTTCTTTAGGAGTACAACTTTTTTATTAAGGAAAAAATGTCACTTTTAGGGTGCTTTCACACTATCCTTTGTGTGGATGATGTGAACGCTGTTTTCTGAACACAGGTGTGCACCATCGAACAGCACCCGAGTCCACCTTTAAAAGGTGCTCTGGGGTACAGTTCATTTGAACTCTGTATGGTTCACTGCTGATATGAACGTAAATGTCCTAATTCACAGAAGTGAACCGCTATTGATGATGTATAATTTGCTTTTTTACAGGCTCCCCATCGCAATTATTATGGTATAATGCATTTTGTTCATACCTGCTAGTCTCCAAAAAAATCATCCTCATAGAAAAGTTCACATTCTTCACATCTTTTGCAAACGTTAGCAATCTTCACGTCATTGCACATTCAGTGTATACTGGGCAGAAAAACGTAAGTGTCGTTCTTTGCATGTAAATTGTGGTGGTAAATGCAAATAAACCAGTAATTCAATAACACAGTGAAGCTGATGTATTCTCAAGTTGTTACCAAGCTCTGTTGGTAAACAGCTGCAGCTTGTACTCATGTTGATGATGCAATCGGACCAAATAAATTATTCAGGGATGTGATTTTGTCTATGCATTTGTTCTTGTGCCGTAGTCTTCTTTCAGTTAAATAGTAACATGATGTTCTGCTGGAGTAATTATATCGCTTGGTGTGCACCGTCTACAGAGTGGGGCAAGGCTGAGAAATCAGTGCCATGTTTTTATTTAGAGATGTTTTCAATTGAAATTCATGAGTGTTTAGCCTGCTTTCTCTGTTACACACTCAAACTGACTCACCCCACCTGTGTCCTGCCTCATTTCATATATGTCTCTTGACAGGACGAAGTTATCGCAGTCTCAGAAAAGGTCATTGTGAAGTTGGAGGATCTGGTGAAATGGACGGTGTCAGATTGGTCGTGTTGGAAGAAGGGTCTTCGGGCCATGCCCCTGAAACCCACCATTCTCAAGGAGCTCAGCAAGAACTGCCAGAAAGAAGTGCTCCACAAATACAGAGAGTCTACACTCAACAGTGGCCTCAACTTCAAAGACGTACTCAAAGAGAAGGCTGAACTCGGTATACAGTATGATTTCTCATTATGCACACTTTCTGTTTGTCAAATGACACTAAATACATGAGAAGACAGAGTGAGAGAAGGTGACAGTCTTGTATTTTGGTGCAGTGTTGAGGAGTAACTAACTAAATCTAACAACATTTTGCGGTAGCTTGACAGTAGTTCAGCATCTTTTGATAAAAGTGCAACTTTTTCAGTAATAAGCTACTTTTTGACATAATGCTACTTCGCTGTTTTTATGTTGCATTGTATTGCGTACTCAGATTTATTGCATAATGAACTGAGGAAATAACTCATCCTCCCATATGTAGCCTTTGGAAGTCAGATTCATTTTAGGGAATTAGTTTTAGTTGCTGCACAGAGGCTCTTGTGCAGCATTTTATGTCTTATTTGTTGCAGCTAATTATTTAGGTAAATGCTGATGTTTGTCACTTTTTTTCTGACTCAAATTATATTTTGTGTTCATTTTTGTGCAAGTTTAGTGCTGTCAACCTAATTGAGATCCTCATTGTTTTTTGTGCCTGATAAATTTTATATATATATATATATATATATATATATATATATATATATATATATATATATATATATATATATATATACACTGTATATTTAAGCAATATCACACAAGCAAGAGTGCTAAATGGCCCTACATCAGCACTGCTGTGATTTGGCCGCAGGCCGAGTGCTGTAGGCAATCACAGCAGTGCTGATTTAGGGCCATATAGCATGATTGCGAGTGTGATATTGCTTATATACAACAGTTCAATAAACAAGTACATTTTAAAAGAAAGAGAGGTGGAGAGTGTGCGATCACCTGTTGATGATGCTGTAGTCTGTTAGTCATCTTTCTGGAGATAATGTCATTTTGGTGAAATTCATCCTTTTTTCTCAGTGGAAAAATAGCCTTTCAAGTAGGGGTATTCCTCCCTATTTCGCGGTAGCTGGTGCGCAAGAGTCTTTCAGTATAGAAACCGCAATTTCCTCCACCAATTTGGACAGTATTTTCTCTCCAATGTGGAAATTCTGGTAAGAGGTAAGCGACTTGAGTTTGTGTAATTAATCAGTCTGTTGTGTCTCTCAGCTTTGATGAGCCTTAATGCTGAAGTTTTTAGTTTAAAGCCGTTTAAAGCAGTTTCCTAGCTTTAGTAGTTTAGTAGTAATATGAGCGATCATGGAGTGCTGTTGAATGTAAACACTGACTGACGCTGACTTCATGTCACCAACTGGCTCATATTACACACAAAAATGGTCTTTTGTCGCCACCTGCTGGCTAAAATATGTAATGTCACAATATTAAATGTAAAGAGACAGATAGCTCTTAACACATCTGCACTGCTCTTACGCCTTAGTTTAGAATGGCACGAACACAGTGAAGCATCCGAGTGCTGATGGTGTGAGACCATCAGTACTCATGGAACGTGGGATCAGATTCGAGGACCGGAACTAACTGTTTTATATATATATATATATATATATATATATATATATATATATATATATATATATATATATATATGTACACACACACACACACACACACACACAGGGTTTGAGATGAACACCCGCCAAACTGCCAAATGCGGGTTAAAATCGGCAGTGGTGGGTAACTCTGTCAGTTTTACTAGCCACTTTGGCATTAAAAATTCTGTGAATGTCAGGCAACTCGGAGCCGCTGCCAAAGCAAATTTAATTGTAATTAAACCGCCGCAGCACACATCAGCGTACTCCAGAGATGAGACCACCAGTGCTCTGGGACAGTGCAGAGCGTGATTCAGTCGGGTTTCACTCGATTTCGTGGTGGCCGGCGGAGAATACAAAACATATGTGACCCATTTGAAGTCTACAGAGAAGATTGTAGTAGAAAGTTCTATATGGATAAAGTCAAACCTCTCGGACTGCTGGACAGCCCCTACATTATAATTTGTTTTTTCAGAACAAATACAATAGTTAATTAGAAAAGACTATCAACATTAACCTAACCAAAATAATGTGGAGCCATCCATGGTCTGACTTGTGGTAATGGCCTCATTACAAATGCCCCTGTTAAACAATGCTAGAACATGGTCTGACTTGTGGTAATGGCCTCATTACAAATGCCCCTGTTAAACAATGCTAGAACAATGGCAAGCTTAAATATAGGCAAGTACAATTTAGAATGAAGAGGTTAAAACTTCCATGAATTATGGACAAGTTATTGAAAAATTACAAATTATTGAAAATGTTTGCTCCTGTTCTATCCTACCCCTGTTCTAGGCTAGTGATAAAGCTGAGAGGCTAGTGACCTTGGAAAACTACTAGCCACAGTGGCGCATGTGCCAATTTTTTTTTTATTTCAAACACTATATACAGGTGCATCTCAATAAATTAGAATGTCGTGGAAAAGTTCATTTATTTCAGTAATTCAACTCAAATTGTGAAACTCGTGTATTAAATAAATTCAGTGCACACAGACTGAAGTAGTTTAAGTCTTTGGTTCTTTTAATTGTGATAATTTTGGCTCACATTTAACAAAAACACACAAATTCACTATCTCAAAAAATTAGAATATGGTGACATGCCAATCAGCTAATCAACTCAAAACACCTGCAAAGGTTTCCTGAGCCTTCAAAATGGTCTCTCAGTTTGGTTCACTAGGCTACACAATCTGCTGATCTGACAGTTGTCCAGAAGACAATCATTGACACCCTTCACAAGGAGGGTAAGCCACAAACATTCATTGCCAAAGAAGCTGGCTGTTCATAGAGTGCTGTATCCAAGCATGTTAACAGAAAGTTGAGTGGAAGGAAAAAGTGTGGAAGAAAAAGATGCACAACCAACCAAGAGAACCGCAGCCTTATGAGGATTGTCAAGCAAAATCAATTCAAGAATTTGGGTGAACTTCACAAGGAATGGACTGAGGCTGGGGTCAAGGCATCAAGAGCCACCACACACAGACGTGTCAAGGAATTTGGCTACAGTTGTCGTATTCCTCTTGTTAAGCCACTCCTGAACCACAGACAACATCAGAGGCGTCTTACCTGGGCTAAGGAGAAGAAGAACTGGACTGTTGCCCAGTGGTCCAAAGTCCTCTTTTCAGATGAGAGCAAGTTTTGTATTTCATTTGGAAACCAAGGTCCTAGAGTCTGGAGGAAGGGTGGAGAAGCTCATAGCCCAAGTTGCTTGAAGTCCAGTGTTAAGTTTCCACAGTCAGTGATGATTTGGGGTGCAATGTCATCTACTGATGTTGGTCCATTGTATTTTTTGAAAACCAAAGTCACTGCACCCGTTTACCAAGACATTTTGGAGCACTTCATGCTTCCTTCTGCTGACCAGCTTTTTAAAGATGCTGATTTTATTTTCCAGCAGGATTTGGCACCTGCCCACACTGCCAAAAGCACCAAAAGTTGGTTAAATGACCATGGTGTTGGTGTGCTTGACTGGCCAGCAAACTCACCAGACCTGAACCCCATAGAGAATCTATGTGGTATTGTCAAGAGGAAAATGAGAAACAAGAGACCAAAAAATGCAGATGAGCTGAAGGCCACTGTCAAAGAAACCTGGGCTTCCATACCACCTCAGCAGTGCCACAAACTGATCACCTCCATGCCACACCGAATTGAGGCAGTAATTAAAGCAAAAGGAGCCCCTACCAAGTATTGAGTACATATACAGTAAATAAACATACTTTCCAGAAGGCCAACAATTCACTAAAAATGTTTTTTTATTGGTCTTATGATGTATTCTAATTTTTTGAGATAGTGAATTGGTGGGTTTTTGTTAAATGTGAGCCAAAATCATCACAATTAAAAGAACCAAAGACTTAAACTACTTCAGTCTGTGTGCATTGAATTTATTTAATACACGAGTTTCACAATTTGAGTTGAATTACTGAAATAAATGAACTTTTCCACGACATTCTAATTTATTGAGATGAACCTGTATATATATATATATATATATATATATATAAATTATATTATTAGTAATATATATTATAAAGCTGGTTCCCTCTTAAATAGCTTCAGTGTAGTTAGCTACTTTATGTAAGTATGCTCGTAGTGTTGCAAACTACTTTTTCAATAGAGTGACTTGACTCAAGGTGAACTATTAGAGTATCATGTAGCTTGGGAAACTACATTTTCAAGTAGTTTTCCCATCACAGTAGTATTGTAGAAAAAGCACGATGGTTTGATTATGGTAGTATTTGAGTGAACTGCTATATCTTTATTATAGTAATTTCCTCTAAAAAGCACATGATAGGTTCAGGGAAAAGACACTGCAGACAAAGTACAGAGACCTTTGATGTATGTTATTAAATACTTATGTCTTAAGTCAACATGAAATGTATTTCACAACCATTTCACTTCCGTATTCTGCCATATTTCCAAGTGTAACGGGATATTCTGAGATGAATGAGAATCCTAACAGACAGGCATTATGGACCTCCTTGGATTTGTAAATATCAGCTAGAAAGAAAAATAAGATTGCAGATGCAGAGCAAGTGATAACAAAGATTATTATTATTATTTTGTTTTTTGTAATTACGTGCACTGATGAATCAAGCACAATAAGATCAGGAATGTGTGTTAAGGAAGTAAATAAATTCATTTTTGATTTTATGACCTTCAGTGTGTTGCTATGAGCATTTAATCACACAAATCCCACTTCACATATGTATTTAAATAACATTCAAGACAAAAACTTGTTTTTTGTCTTGACTAACTGCCTGGCTTCTTTGATAATTACACAGCATGCCTGTTTCTTTCTGTGATCATTAAATCTACTTTTTTATGTTGAGTAGAAACTAAGTACTTGTACATGATACAACAAGAAAGTGTTTAAGTATGACGCTTGTTTAAACAGACTGGGTGTCACTCCTGTATTCATCTCCCTTTGCGCTGTTTCCTCCTGCTATTTGCGTCTCTCATTAACTGAGAACAATATGGTGTGTAAATGCTCATTAATGTGGAGACAGATCACACCCAGTTTGATTACACTTCCTTTGATTGCTCGGTAAGAATCTGATTTAGCAAAACATTATTTGTTCAGTTCTTCAAGGTTATGCTCAATTTAAGCAAAAGTGTCTGTTCCAAAACAATTCTGAATGTTTAAACTTCAGGTTCAGGTGCAAATGTATTATTGGTTCCATATAATTCTTTGTTTAGATGTTTACGAGGCTGTTGTAATAAGAAGTAGCATGGCCAGTCTAAGGTAGTTGTTGACCGATATGGGTTGTATCAAGTAGGTCAAGAATGTACACACTACAGGCACACAAATAATCATCTGTCAAACTCCATGATGGGTAAAAATGGTAGTAATGTATTTTATTTAGTGGTTGACATAGTTACAGAAAGATTTCACAACATGAATTTTGTACAGTAGGTAGTCAACCAAAATGATCCTTAGTCTCCCTTAGTTGTTGGCAGAACAAGCTTAACTTGCATTACAGTCACCAACAGAATGGTTGTGACGTTGCGAGAAAGAGCTTTGAGGCGTTCAGCTCTCGCCTATTGAAATTCTATGATTATAGCACCCCTTAGCAGTTTAGAGCTGCTAATAGTAATCCACACGGTAACTGTGAGGTTACTAAGCCTTTTCTGGCTGAGAACCATCTGCAGGGTAGGTCAGTATTGCGGATACCACCTGCTTTATTACTATACTATAGCTGTAGAAATTGCTATAGCTGGTTTGTAACTATATTAGTATGCATTGTTAAATTGTTGCATATAAATGAAAATGATTGAATATCATACTTACGTTGTCATTTATTGATAAACATGCCTTGATTTTTTTAAAATACATTTTTACTAGGGGTGGATGTTAATGGGCTGCAGATTTCCTGATTTGATTCTGATTCACAAGCTTCATTTCAATTCCAATTTTGTTTCGATTTGATTCCAATATTTTGAGTGTATTTTAGGTACGGTACATTGTCTATTTTGCTTACATATTAAATAAATAATCTCTCAGCTAATGCTGTTAATTATACAGGGGACCTTCTAACTTAGTACATTTCGAAAATATGCATTTACATATTTTACCATTTTGGTCACATTTTAGCTTTTTAAAATGAACAAATTCCATGTATTCCATCAATAAATACGTGATATTAGGAAATTGAAAATATTATATGTATCTTTTTAAGAAAAGTGGCAGTCCAGCGAGAGTCTCAGAAGTGTTTTGGTTGAGCACATATCAACCAGAGTGGAGTTGCACAGTTTATTTACTGCATCCGTGCAATGTGTGATTAGAATGAAATGTTTCTATTTTGTTGTTTTTGCTCTACAACTGACTGAACAAGAGACATTATTGAATGACAAATGGATTGTGGGGATCTCGTCTTTGGACACACGTTACACAGAACAAGCTAAACCAACCTTTTACTCTCAACCTGCAGTGAAAGGATCTCGGTGATGAACTTCACTGGCAAGTGAAATCTGAAAATGTACCAGCCAGTGGCTAATCACAGACATTTTTATTCGCATAGCGCAAAACTTGGTCGCATATGCGAGAGATTTACTCGCATTGTTGAGGGTTGTGCATAGAGTAAAAGATCGACCTTGGAATTTTAAGAATCAAAAACGGGATCATTCAAATAAAGATCACGATGAATTAGAAAATCAATATTTTTACCCAGCCCGTATTTTTACCAGAGACTATGTATTTGAGATGGAGCGCTTGTATTAAAATGAATGGGAGAACACCCAATATGGCAGATGTTCTGCCTTACAGGTAAAAGAGCCAATCAACTTTCAGATAAAAACATCGCCTATTGTTCGTCTCAAGAATGCACATGCACATTTGCTGGACCAGCCTAAAATTTTTTGTTTTTTAGCATGATCTGAGCCAAAGAACCACAATTTATGACACCATTGTTGTCAGATTTTAATTCTGATTTGAAATATGTTGTATGATCGTAATCTTGAGCAACTGTTTTGGAGATTTCAGTCTTTCCCTATTCAAGTAGATAGGAACTGTACTTTTATGCCACTTGTATCTATAGGAAAAAGCTGCCTGGGTGCATTCCAAAGTGGACTGACTTGCCTTGAAAGAGACTATGGTTTTTTTTTGTTTGTTTACTGCATTTTACTTCTTCCATTATACATATAGAATTTATTTTGCTTAATTTACAATGATGGAAATCTTGGTTCCTCTAATTGCCATTTCAGAGCAAATGCATAAATCTGTCTGTTGCTGGCAGTTAAAAAAGGCCAAACCGAAATATCACTGATTCTTCAAACTTGCTTCTTTGGAACAGACAGAATACTGTAGAATTCAAAAGAATACATTTTTAATGCATCGCATTTGAATGTGTTCTGAAGCAGGTTAAAAAGCCATTGAAGGATTAAGCATACATATCACCCCCTTCATTTTGGTCAATATAATACTTATGTGGTAGTGGAGGGGTTTTTACTTTGACAGTTACTAGAATTTGCATATGTCTTTGTCTCTGAGTGTGAAAATAAACATGCTTTTGAGTGGGCTGATGTATGAGCTTCCTATGAGATAATGGATGCTTTGTCACTGTAGCTTACGTGCAGGCTACAGCTGCAAATTACATTCAATAGCTGGACAAAAAAAGGTTTGTGATGTATTTGCTGTCGATCGTGTAACCTTATTATATGTGTGCCTGTTGTGTGTACATTTTTGTAATTTTAATAAGTCGCTTTTTAATGACTGTAGGAGAGTGTTTGCGTTGTCATGATGCTAAATGAATTTGCTCAGAGTGCCTTGAGATACACTTGATAAGCTACACTGAAAAAAAAACAGAAATATATTGGCAGCTGTGGTTGCCAGTATAATTATGTAAAACATACAGTACATATGTAAACAACTTTACAGAACAACCTGTAAATTGTACAGTTTAAAACTGTTGTAATTTACATGACCACGATGACACTGTAAAAAAAAAGAAAAAAAAAGAAAAGAATCTGTTAAATTTACAGTAAAAAAAAAAAACATCAAACTTGATATTAACCTTCTGAAACTGTAAAAATCCTCTTTTTACTTTATAAGGTATTGTTAATCACCGTAAAAATTACAGAAGAGCACATGTTGACATGAAGTTCACCAATAGTGGCTCTTCTAGGAGCAATGACCAATAAACACTTAGAGACAGTGCTCAGTGTCGCTCACACAAACACTAAACACCATCAGGGTAACACATGTGAAATTGAAATAATGCAGTAAACATTAACTAAACTACATTAAATTTAAAACAGAACACCCCAATGTACGTAACTGATATTAAAAATAAGAAGAAACATAACTGTTCCCATAAAATATAATGAAATATGATGGGTCATGCAGGGAATTATTGTTTTTTACTGTAATTTTAACAATAATTTACTGTAAAAAGTACATGTACTCTCTTGTTAAACATAATGTAAATTTCTACCATTAATTATACAGGAAAATCATACTTTTTACATCTAAAAAATTTTATTTTTACAAAATGTTATTGTAAAAACTACTGTATTGTCTTTTAAAAAAAATAAATATATATATATATATATATATATATATATATATACATATATAAATTCTGTATATTTTACTCTTAATATTCGTTAATCAATTAAAGTTTTATTTCTATAGCATTTTTACAGTCTTATACCATTAAAATTGCAGACATTTTTTACAGTGTAAATATCCTGGAACAGGACCAGGGACCATCTCTCTCTCTCTCTCTCTCTCTCTCTCTCTCTTTGTTAGGAATATTCAGCAGGGCAACTCTGTCAGTGTAAGACTTTAATTAAATTAAAACACTCATTTGAATCAACCACATCAACTTAGTGTCCACAGCTGACATTTGTGTGTATTCTCAAAACGTCCATTTGTCATTTAAAGGAAATAAATGATCATAAATTACAGGGTCACACTCATGTGCCTTTAAATATGAGATCAGAGGTGGTTATGAAATGGATTTGGATTGAGTAGAATGGTTTCCCGACATGTTGTGCTTTTATTTTTTCACCTGGGGAGTTTTGACGCACCTTTTCTCAGGTTAAGATGGAAAGTTGTCTACAAGTGTTATGACAGTTGAGTCAGTCACTTATAAAAAAAACATTCTGCTCATGTTGTTGTTAAAATAAGACATTTGGATATAATTGATGACAAATAAAAACGCAGTTGTTCACCTGCACAAATAGGGGGTGTTTTAATAATTAAAACACCCCTGTCTGGTATGTGGATGGCAGCCAGCAATAGACTGCCAAGGCAATTATGAGGAAGCCATAAAAAAATAGCATTTATAATCAATTCACACATTGTTTATCATCTTAAATGCAGTATTGCAGTATATTTTGCCATCTATCTGTCTGTCTGTCTGTGTATCTATCTATCTACAGTATTTGTCTGTCTGTCTGTCTTTTGAGAACCTTGCGTTCTGATTCACACAGTCTGCAATAATTTGATTTTTACAGGTCTTGCTTTGCTGTGTGCTTTTGACAGAGGGACTGCAATAATTTTAGCCCTGTCTCGAGGGAAACGAGAGGATAGCTATAAGGATTCTGCCATATTAGGCTCGTGTCAGAGTGCTCTGGGATGCTGTATAATAATAATGCAGATCTTTGGACTGCCCTTGAAAGTACTGTAGATTTAATGATGTTCCAGTTTGGTTCTGCCCTCTCCAACTAAATGCTTTTTTGTGCCTCTCAGAAATATCATTTTCACTGCAGCTAGACGTCTTTGAGGTGCACTGATAGATTATCTCTGCATCAAAACAAAAATATTCCCAGTTAATTGGCAAAAGTTTCCAGATACACTTACTAAGTGTGAGTAACCTTTTGTAATATAAAAGTGCATATTTAGGTTGCAAAATAAGTGGCAAGTGGCAGCAGTAATTATTTAGTCACATTTCATTTCAGCAGTAACAAACTCAACCAGTTTTGCTAATACATGCTCACATTCTGTGTCAGCGGCCAAGAAGTTTTCTTAGATAAGGGAAAAAGTTAGTTAAAGCTGAACTTAAAAAAACAAACAAACAAACAAGGAAATGGAAAATAAATAAATAAATAAATAACTTGAAATTGGCTTAATAGATTTTTAATCTTGTAATTAACATACCACCCCCGGCCTTGTTATAGTGTGATGAAGCTGTGTGGATTTTATAATAACAAATAATCGTTTTGACTGATACTTAACACTTTTTTACTTAATCGCGTATCAGTTCTTCAGTAACAATCTTCTAGTCTAAGATCTGCCATTTTCTCTCAGTTGAGAAGCGAGTTGCAATTTAAGCATTTAAGCACAAGAGATTGAAGACATTTTAAGTCCAAAATGAAGAAAATTTGTTTGCGACCATTTTGATTGCAACTTTGCATAAATATATTTGCATAAATAATTATTACTTAATAAAAAAACGTATACATTTATAATAAATATTTGTTAAAACTTTATATTAAGGGTCCACAGTAATGCACTAGTTAAGCATGAATAAGACATTAATTAATAATTAACAGAATGTAGTGTGAGACTATCTTAGCCATAATTAGGCATACAATTTGTCTTATAACTATGTCTTATTTTTGTGTAGAAAGTAATGTAATTAATGCTCTGTTTCAGTGATCAAATTTCAAGTTTACTAAACTATATTAAGCCAGTAATTTAGGCAAATTAGTATTGGCCTTTCAATTCTGTTACTAATAAATTACTAAAATATAAAAACCTTATAAATGTAAAAAAAAAATTAACAAATAAATAAAATTGCCTTTATTTTAAATTTAATTACATTGAATGAAATTAGTTCATAAGTAGTATTTCATTTAATGCAGTTCATAAGTAACAATTTAGTAAAACCAGTACTAATAATTACTACCTTAATATAGTTCAATAAACTTAAAATACCACCTAATAAGTGCAAAACAATCCAATAACTTAAGTAGGTAAAATTTTTACTTTAGAACAGGTGATTGTCTTTAAAATGATAGCATTTAATTAGTTAAATCAATACTAATTATACATAATTACTGTCTTAATATACTTAAATAAACACAAATACCACCTAATAAATGCAATACAAACCAATACGTTTAATAGGTAAAATTTTCACTTTAGAAAAGGGGTCAAGTTGTCTTTAATAGAAGATTTTATTAATTTGTTAGTAATAACTTTGTAAAACCAATACTTATTAGCCTCATTTACTGGCATTTTGTTTAGTAAGCTTGATTATGATGGATCTCTGAAAATGAGCATTAATTGCATTACTTTTAACACAAAAATGAGAAATTATGTAAACTATGGCTAAAATAGCCTTACTCTACTTTCAGTTAATTATTAATTAATGTCTTAATCATGCTTACTAGTGTATAATTGTGGGCCTTTAAAATAATTGTTCCTAAAAACTGTATTTTTATTTGGTGAAAAAACAGAAATAAACAGTAATTAAAAATTGGTTTCTACATATCAGTTATCGGACACTTAAACATATAAAAATAAGAAGTATCAATTTTCAGTTCTTCAATAATGCGCTAGTCTACCGATAAGTGCTGTTTTACTCATGTGAGAAGTGGGTAGCAATATAAGACATTTTAAGGCTGAAATGAAAAAGAAAATAAATTTGCGACAATTAAGATTACAACTTTGCATACATATAATGGCATAAATAATTGATAATTACTTACAAAAACATTAATAATATTAATAAATCTATAAGTAAACTAAATCTGTTTACTTGTCTGCTATCATAATATAATCCCGTGTCGTTGGGTTCAGTAGAGGCTCTTTCTAGCTAACACTAGTATGTTCTATATATGATATATGATATATAAGACTCTAGAAGCATGAGTTGTTGTGTTTGAACAATGGCTGGTTCTTATCAGATGCACCGTGTGTTTAGACTCCACCCTGTGTGCTATCTGTGTATGAAATGGAACATAATAAGTATACGGTAACTAAACGCCGGATAGGGAATCTTTAAGGAGATCAGGTGTTGATTTGCATGGAGCGTGAGAAGGGAAAATGTCTTGTATTTTCAGTTGTGTTTGAGAGCTCATTTGAGCAGCACCTGGAGGGTTTTGATATAATCACAAATGCCTTCTCTTTCACAGCGGATGTGATGTATCCGCACAATTACAGCGCCTGCAAGTAAACAATAGAGCCTAACAACATACACTGGCGGAATAATGTACAGAATTTGCTCTTATGGAAAGAAATTGGTACTTTTATTCACCAAAGTGGCATTCAGCTGATCACAATGTATAGTCAGGACATTAATAATGTGAAAAATTAAATTGCACAATGTGCAGCAATGCAGATCTTTGGCATTCTAGCGGTCAGTTTGTCCAAATACTCAGATGACATTTCACCACACGCTTCCTGTAGCACTTGCCATAGATGTGGCTGTATTGTCGGGCACTTCTCACGCACTTTACATTCTAGCTGATCCCACAAAAGCTCAATGGGGTTAAGATCCATAACACTCTTTTCCAATTATCTGTTGTCCAATGTCTGTGTTTCTTTGCCTACTCTAACCTTTTTTTTTTTTTTTTCTGTTTCAAAAGTGGCTTTTTCTTTGCAATTCTTCCCATAAGGCCTGAGTCTTCTCTTAACTGTTGTACATGAAACTGGTGTTGAGCGGGTAGAATTCAATGAAGCTGTCAGCTGAGGGCATGTGAGGCGTTTATTTCTCAAACTAGAGACTCTGATGTACTTATCCTCTTGTTTAGTTGTACATCTGGCCTTCCACATCTCTTTCTGTCCTTGTTAGAGCCAGTTGTCCTTTGTCTTTGAAGACTGTAGTGTACACCTTTGTATGAAATCTTCAGTTTTTTTTTTTTTTTTGGCAATTTCAAGCATTGTATAGCCTTCATTCCTCAAAACAATGATTGACTGAAGAGTTTCTAGAGAAAGCTGTTTCTTTTTTGCCATTTTTTGCAGTCTATTGCATACTGTGGCAACTCAAAAACAAACACAAAGACAATGTTAAGCTTCATTTAACAAACCAAATAGATTTCAGCTGTGTTTGATATAATGGCAAGCGATTTTCTAGTACCAAATTAGCAATTTAGCATGATTACTCAAGGATAAGGTGTTGGAGTGATGGCTGCTGGAAATGGGGCCTGTCTAGATTTGATCAAAAATTACTTTTTTTCAAATAGTGATGGTGCTGTTTTTTACATCAGTAATGTCCTGACTATACTTTGTGATAAGTTGAATGACACTTTGGTGAATTAAAGTACCAATTTCCTTCCGAAACAGAAACCAAAAATCTGTACATTATTCCAAACTTATGGCCGCCAGTGTATCTGAACAGAATGTATCCACAATAACATCTAATCAATCAATCAGTCTATCTATCTATCTATCTATCTATCTATCTATCTATCTATCTATCTATCTATCTACAGTTGTGGCCAAAAATATTGGCACCCTTGGTAAATATGAGCAAAGCAGGCTGTGAAAAATATATCTTTATTGTTTATCCTTTTGATTTTTAATTCAAAATATTCACAAAAATCTAATCTTTATTTGAAGTAAACTAAATGAAAGGGGGGAAAAATCTCATAATTAAATAAATATTTTTCTCCAAAACACGTTTGCCACAATTATTGGCACCCATAGAAATTCTTATGAGTAAAATATATCTGAAGTATATTCCCATTCATATTTTACATTTTTTAGTGCACTGGGTGACAAGGAACATGAATTGTTCAGCCATGACTTCCTGTTTCAGAGGGGTATAAATATGAGGTAACACACAAGCCAAATTATTGTGTTTGCAATTGTTTGATATCCATTAGAGGATAGATTTTTGTGAATATTTTGAATGAAAGGTCAAAAGGATAAACAATAAAGACTTATTTTTCACAGACTTCTTTGCTCATATTAACCAAGGGTGCCAGTATTTTTGGCAACAACTGTATATATCATATCTGTTTAGCTATAGTATCTGTCTAGCTAGATAGCTATCTATCGAAGCTGTCTAGCTAGCAATCTATCTATCTATCTATCTATCTATCTATCTATCTATCGTATATCTGTCTAGCTATCGTATCTATTTAGCTATATATATATATATATATATATATATATATATATTCATACATATATCTAGAAAGACCCTACGGCAGGAACAGTTAAAACATAAAAAATAAAATAAAACAAAACGAAAAGCAGCACATTTATTCATCTGTATCTGTTCTATTCATAATAGTTTCTGATAAAGACCATTTTTGGCTCTATGCATGCTGGGGATATTGGCAGACTCTGTCTGCTGAATGTCATCCATTTTAAAAACATTAATGCTACAGTTGATTTGTGACCAAAATCAATGTGATTTTCATTTTTATGTCCTGAAAATGGCAATGCACACAGACGTTTGTGCTGACACAGGCAGAGAACTAATGCAAAAGAGAGTGAAACACAGAAAAACAGATGATATGTTAGCTTTCACAGCCAGGGTAATATATTCTGGACTAAATACAAATGATGTTGGTACATGGGGATTGTGGGCAGGAAACTGTGTCCTGTATTTGAGGCGCACATAGCAAAACTTATTATTATGTAGATAGACCATATTTCTTTGTACATTATTGTAATATTTTAGCCACAGTGAAGCTTGCTTCAGCATTTGTTATAAAATTTTGCTTAAAAATGTAGACAGTATTTATAAAAAACAGCAGCCCCATTCAACCAAACTAAATGAAAAAGGCTTTTGACATTTCAGTAGTCCTTAAAGAAAGTTGAGCAAAAACATTAACTTCTTTAAGAGGAAATAGCTTGGTGGTGTTGACATGTTTCCTATCGAAACAGTAAGTTAGGACGTGGCATATTCACGGGCTCAATACTTTTTTTAAATATCCAATAACTTTTACATCACAGCTGTAAACCATGATTTGCTACATACTGTTGTTTGTCATTGGGAGGGACATTCTTATTCTAGGGAGCATTTCAGTGGACACCTGACACCTTTAGAAACACCTGTAAGTGCAAGATGAGACATCAATATTTTTGGTCTGTTTTCCTGGAGGAAAAAGTTCAAACTGTGTATAGATGGTTTCAAATCTAATAAACGTACTTAAAGCCAAAGAACTCTCATTTTGATTTCATGGGGTTTTTAAAGTGATCTAGATAAGTCTGTTTGCTCTTCACTCAATTAGAGCCAATATTCCAGTCATTGTTGTTTTTCTAACCAACTTGTTTTTCAAATTAGCAGGACTGCTGGAAGTTTACAGGGCTTATTGTCCATTAGAACTTTCTGATCTTCTTATAACATTATTCACTGACTGAAGCCAGGCGCTGGAGCCAGTGTTTCCAAATCTGTTAAACGGGAATTGAAATGGAAAAAATCTGTTGGTTCACCAATAATGGCCGAGTCATTTTTTAAACACAAAACAGGGAAAGAGTCTTGTAGGGAGTGATCGCTTGGGCTGTAATTATTGCTCGGTTTCAAGTCCAAACCTATTTGTTTTTGTTACTTTGCCCCATTTCCGTCATTTCCAGAAGGCAGGACTCCTTAAGCTGAAGTATGCGAGGTGAGATAGCGTCCGTGCCAGCAGACACTCTGACAATGTGCACGTCTCCCAGGCATGACCTTTGAGGAAATGAATAGTTTTATTGTCTGTCCATTACAGAGCCTGAAACAACAGTCATGTTATTAATGTGACTTCTCCTATAACCCCCCCCAACAACCTGAGGTTTAGTGGGAAGAGGAAAAACATAACAAAAGTTACCAATACCAGATGGAAAAATAATGCTCATTTATCTTGCTTGAGGTATTACATTGTTCTTGTGTAAGGCTGGGCAATATATATTGAATATTCACAATATTTTTTGCAGTGATTTGGGTGGCAATGTAAAACTAAGCACTGTTGTGATTATAGCAGTGAGTTTCCTAAATAATACTATTGCAACACTTCATAATTTTGTACTATATTTTACTTATTGCATTAAACATTGGTTGAAATGATGGTTCCTATTTATTTATTTTTAATCAATGATTTGTCAGAGCAAATACATAAATATCGACATAATGTATTTAATGACTATCGTCAAAAGGATGAATAATATCTAGACATAATTGTTTTAGCTCTATCGTACAGCTCATTCCTGTGTGTGTATGTGTGGATGTATCTGCATTTGTTTCAGAAAAAGGAAATTCAAATAAATGTTAATGCAGTGTGGTGATCTTTTATGAAGTTTGTCACCCCCTCTGGGCAGCTATTGTGGACGTTATATTTTAAAGTGAGGGGGCTGGCTGCGTTTGTCATGAAACACAATGTGGCTTATTGTGGTGTCTGGTGCCAAGCCCCAGTCACTCACAATGAATAATTTTTTATTATCATCAGCCAATCATTTCATGTTGAGTAAGCTGGGGGGGAGTTGCGAAATTCGAGAAGGCCTTCCTTAAATATTTTACGTCTCGGACTTTGTGCGCTTTGCATCTCTCAGACTAATTAATTCCCTATTTGGCTGCAGTGTCCTAATGCCTTTTAAGAGTGGTAATTCCTTTTGCTTAGTCATATGGCTCTGAATATTTTGTGCATGAGGGATTTGATTATTTGCTAATCAAATTGATCTTGGACACAGTTTTATCTTAATATCCAGAAAATGAGATGGGCTGCATTATTTAGATGACTTCATTTAAAGAGATATTTTACCAAAAAATGAAAATTCTCCCTTTAAGAGCTTATTAATTAAATACAATTATAATTATCATTTTTAAATGAAGTTACAGAAGCATACCTATCTTGAAAGGTTTATACATTATAAAAGGTTTATAATTGAAAGTCAAGTTCTCTTTGGAGAACATGAAAGAGATTTTTACTCCCGGAGCCCTACTGTTGCCAAGACTGCTTGTTAAAATGGTCTTGGAAAATATTTCTATCACAGTTTTTTTGTAATTTATATTGCTTTTTTCACACTAACAATAGAGTGGAGTGGTAGTCTTGTGCTCTGTAGCCAATCAGCAAACACCTCTCACTCCCTCTGCCCCAGGGCAGTTGTCAGTTTGACCTTTAACCCCCAATGAGTGTTGGTGCTGCTTAATAACAGCCATTAGCGAACACTAGTGTTTCCTTTCTTCCATCGCACGCAATCTGGCTCTTTAAGTTTGAACACATATCAACATGGCACCTCTTTGACATGTGGCATCTAATATCCAAAATAAACCCTCCTGAGTCGTCCAAATTCAAGCTCCTACTTATTCTGAACAAGGGCTGAGGAGTATGAGGGTATATACTGTGCATCGGTAAACATTTTCCAACCGGTAGAGATTTAGCACCAGAAATAAATAAATGAAAGAAAATAATGCTCATTTATCTTGCTTGAGGTATTGCATTGTTCATGTGTAGGGCTGGGCAATATATATTGAATATTCACAATATTTTTGCAGTGATTTGGCTGGCAATGTAAAACTAAGCACTGTTGTGATTATAGCAGTGAAGTTCCCTTAAGAATACTTTTGCAACCCTTCATTATTTTTACTATATTGTAATATAAATACATAATGACAAAGCAAAAACCAGATTTTTGATAACTTTGCAAATTTATTAAAAAGAAAAAACTGAAATATCACATTGACAGAAGTATTCAGGTGCATCCCATTTCTCTGGATCATCTTTGAGATGTTTCTACACTTTGACTGGAGTCCACATGTGGCAAATTCAATTGATTGGACATGATTTGGAAAGGCACACACCTGTCTATATAAGGTCTCACAGCTGAAAATGCATATCAGAGCGAAAACCAAGCCATGAGGTCAAAGGAACTGCCTGCAGAGCTCAGAGACAGGATTGTGTCGAGGCACAGATCTAAGGAAGGCTACAAAAAAATTTTGGCTGCATTGAAGGTTCCAAGAGCACAGTGGCCTCCGTAATTCTTAAATGGAAGAAGTTTTGAAGAATCAGGACTCTTCCTAGAGCTGGCCGCATGGCCAAACTGAGCAATCGGGGGGAGAAGGGCCTTGGTAAGAGAGGTGACCAAGAACCCGATGGTCACTCAGAGATCATGGAGATGGGAGAAACATGCAAAGTTATCACAAATCTGTTTTTTGCTTTGACATTGTGGGGTATGGAGTGTAGATTGATGTGAAAAAACAATAATTTAAAGCATTTTTGCATAAGGCTGCAACATAACAAAATGTGAAAAGAATGAAGTGGTCTGAATACTTTCTGAATGCACTGTATATAGTAGTATATATATATATAGCGTGCATGGAAAACAGAAAGGTTGTAATATATAAATATAATTTATACCCTTTCTGTTTTCCTTGCAGTCAGTTATTGATAAAAAAAAAATACAATAATAATAATAAAAAGAAACATTTCATTCTAATCACACAAAGCACAGATGTGGTAATGAAGCCATACGACTTCACTCTCATTAATATGCGCTCAACCATAACACTTCTGTGAGATGCTTGCTGAACTGCTGCATTTCTTAAAGAGACAGTACCGTTTAAGCGCTTGTCCTACATATCAATGTAAATACTTGTAAATAGAGCAAATTATGCATGTAAACAATAAACATGTAGAAATATATACAGTACTGTGCAGTTTTAGGTTAAAAGCTTGTGAATACAAATTGAATCAGGAAATCTGTATTAATCCAGCCAGCCCAATTATTTTCACTGTTTTGAGTCTTTTGTTTTTGTACTTAGCGTTACATAATGGGATGCAGATGTTTCTGTTTGGCCGACCAATAGAAGGGAATGTTCCGGAAAATAACAGTCATTATTTTAGCTATTCCATTTGGTGACGCTAGTAGTGCAGAAATGACTAAACTATTTTTGTGTTGAATTTCCAGAAAATATAATTTTAACTTTGAGATTGATCTGATTTTGAGAAGTAGTAATGAAAGCATTCTGTTGTGTCTCCTCCATAGGAATCTAGAATGTGGAATAAACCCATGGTTCATGATTGATGGAAATTCCTTAACATATGCAATCTTTGTGACAGCTCCTAGAATTATGAATGATTAATTCTTCAGACAGATATTACATAGGACTTGTCTACCACTGACTGCAAAAATCAGCACAATAGTGCATTGTTAGCATACTATCTTCTTATCCTCTCTGTCATCTAATCCCTCCTTTGTGTCACACTCAAAATGCATTTTAATTAGTTTCATTGGGTAATGCGCTTCTTTTCCTGTCTGTGGCTATTGTCATCATGTTGAATCACATGAGCGGTGCCATTGTTTCCAGCAGGGCTCCCCAGAATACACTTGCCATTTCCCATGAACAAGCGTTAGTTAATAGCTTTGACATACATATCACTCGTCTCCAGAGATGTTGTGTTTTTTTTCAGTGTAAAGAATGTGATAAAACAGATGCTTTATTTGATTAAAACAATTTTTTGCAGTTATTCACATGAAGTGAATTACATTAATTATTCAATTATTTGAGGTTCATGTAAGAACATAAAGGATAGACTTGAGTAGGGCTGCGCGATATGTTGGGTATTTACGATTTATTTGCAATCATTTTGCTGGATGTGTAAAATTAAGCAACACTGTGAATACTGTGACGATTTTAAAGTGCTTTTTATTTGACTATTAAGTTTTCTAATGACTGTGCCATTAGACTTATTTCACGGTCCCTCCATGTCTTGCGACTTGCGAGTATGAAAGCGTTAAGAAAGAGATGTTTTATTAGGGTCTCTGATTTAAAGTTTAGTAGTAAAAATTGGTGTGTTCTATTCATTTCACGTGAAAGTTCACACTGTCCATTTCAATATATTAATTTAAAACTCATTAATTGATTCCTTTGCTTCATCACTTGAAAATGTTTATGGAAGTCCCTGTGTGGCTTTTTTCATGTATTCATATATATATATATATATATATATATATATATATATATATATATATATATAGGTAAATATTGCTTTTTTTTGTTGCTTTTTTTCAATGTATTGGTGTACTGGTGCAGATAAATGAAAATGAAGGCTGAAACATATTAAGATTATTATTTATTTTTTATGAATGTACTGTCTTTGCATTTAGGATCTCATAAAAAATTAGCTATGCTTGGCTGTTTTCCTTGTTGCATCAAAGACAGGCAATGTGTTAATCCGTTGCTGTCGTGGCTATGAATTTCAGAGATGAAAGCTCCTTTATTTCCATTGTATTAGTGCTCTGAGTTGGACTCAACTGTATATAAATTCCAGAGTGCTGCTCAAAGGGGTGTCTGGGATCCTTTGTTGTATGTTCGAGTGATGTTCCATGATATCTGTCTTGAACAATTCATGGGAATTTTGCAGTAGACTTCTGTTCAGACATAAGCAAAAATGCATACAATTCCCACGACTCACATTCAAAATTCTGTGAACTGCTCGCACTGTCATTCTGCTGTATGTTGCACTTAAATGCTTGTTCTGTTGCATGAAAAATGCATCTCTAGAACACAACTCATCTGTTTCATCCACTATTTAGGGAGGCAGTGAAAACTGAAGACCTTCAATGCACACTAATGAGGTTTAGCTTTGAATTGTGGTTTATCTATGAATATCATAACCGTTTAATCTATGACCGTAGAACACCAGAGATGTGCATTTCTGAATTTCTGCACTGTGAATCACCCTGTGTATTAGCAGTTATGAAAGAAGCAATTTATTTTGAGCAATATTATGGAAATGGTGCTATATTTAAAGCTGTTTCCAAATTGGTTTTGATCTTGCACTTAAAACACTTACACTTTTCTTGCAATGAATAATTATGATCACATTTTAGGTGACAGAATTCTTGACTGTTTTAGAATGTATAAATATGTAAACATTAGGGCTGGGTGTTATAGATTGGGTGATATTTTTATTCTTTTGATGATATTCAATATATATCTCAATATGTATGCATTTGCTCTGAAAAAAGGCTTATTTTTTTCAGTTAGAGGAACCATCATTTTGGCCAAACACCAGTTGTTGCCAAGTGGAGTCACAATGTTTAATGTAAGAAGTGAAATACAGTAAATATCTAGTTTCTCTCTAAATTAATAAATAATGAAAATAATTAATAAATATTTAACTGTTTTTATTACACGGGTCTCTGAAATACTCGATTCTGATTGGTCAATGGAAGCATCTAGCAGTCTGATATTTCTGAGTAACAACCGCAAATCTGGGTATTAAATCAGACCGGTCATCCGGGTATTGTCAGTAATCTTTTCTACTTCTCGGATCTCTGTGGGATCTCTACAAGTAAGGTAGTAAAATAATTTACACTCAAATCAATGTTTCATGTCCATTTATTTATTTATTTTGCAAATAGTCTTGCAATAAGCTGGATAATGAGCAGTCAGACTGTCATTATTTACCAAATAAACACCAAAAGAACTCTGATGTAAACCAGAGGTCGAATTCAGCTGTTCAGCGATTGCTTTCTTCTCACATAATTAGTAGCCTTGTAATAAGCAGGAGAATTTGTGTCGGGGTCCTGATTTCCCGGTCGGGGTTTATTTTGTGGTAACAACTGGCTGACTGTACATTATTCCTTACATATACACCAATATACATCGTCAAGGGGCAAGAGAACGAAATCGTCCCCTCTGGGGGAATTTGCACAAAATAGAAATGAAAATGGAAGTTAAAGACAATGTGGCTCTTTAATTAAATGTAATGAAATACTTTGGGGCTCATAGTGTGCACACACAAAACGCTTTGACAAAATTCATGTTTGCTAGCATTTAGCGGCAGATGCCTTATATCTGGGAGCAACAGTGTCAGAAAGTTCTGATAGGTAATGATCTGATTTTTTGATGACAGGCTTTGTGTCTTGCGTTTCAGAATATCCAGAGCAACATTTCAGTTGCCATGTGATAATAATGATATTCTCTGAGTGAATTATATATTCACATGGCTTGTTGAGGCAAAGTCACATGACTTTTTTGATGTGCATCTATATTCCTATATAAACTCTATTGTAATATATTTGATAAATGTTTTCCATCTTAGTTTATGCATATCTCTTCTTATCAAATAAAAAAATCTATCCACCTCAAGCAAGTAAATTTTTTATGCGCATTTTTGGAATTTCATTGGCATCTTGGTGTTTCCATCCAGCATTTTTTATGGTACAGTATATCCCAAAATTTGCAATGTCTGGATGTTCAAACAAACAGAGCAATGTTTTGATAGGACAAAAGAGAATTTTAAGGCCTTTGCACAGCAGAGGCGAGGCGAAATGATGTGAAATGCAGTAGAAACTAATATCCGACAAATGGCCCTTTCACATTAGAAGTGTGCAAATGATTGCTGTTAGCACATTCACGCCTTCACAATAGGTGGGGCTAATCGACAAGCAATTTTACCCTGGTACAGTAGGTGGTGCAAAGCATAAAGTCTGCCCTTGCCCATCATGTGTAAAAAGAACTACCATGGAAAAAAAAAAGCGAGTTCTCTTGCAAGATGATCGCTAAAATAAAACGAATCTCTCTACAAGCTGCAGCAGCAATGACGAGTGTGTTGTTGATTTGCTTAATGAAAAAGAAAACATTCAAGACATTTTTACAAACTATTGCAATTCACCTGCTGGACAAGTAACTAACAGTATTATCATGTAGACACAGTCTGAGGGTTTAAAATCACTGCATAATGCACACATATAATGACTGTTAAAACAAATGTTGTGAGTTGGAATAATACTGATTGTATCTTTATATTGTAATACTTTATATTGTAATAATACTGATTATATTGCCATGTATATCTACACTCACCGAGCACTTTATTAGGAACACTATGGTCTTAATAAAGTTCCTGACGTGGTCTTTAGCTGTTGTAGCCCATTAGGCTCAAAGTTCGATATTTTGTGCATTCTGAGATGTTATTCTGCTCACTGCAATTGTACAGAGTAGTTACCTGAGTTACCATAGCCTTTCTGTCAGCTTAAACCAGTCTGGCCATTCTCCGTTGACATCTCTCATCAACAAGGCATTTCCTTCCACAGAACTGTTTTTTTTTTTTAGTTTTTGGCACCATTCTGAGTAAACTCTTGAGACTGTTGTGCGTGAAAATCCCAGGAGATCAGCAGTTACAGAAATACTCTAACTAGCCCGTCTGGCACCAACAATCATGCCACGGTCTAAATCATTGAGATCACATTTTTTATTCCCATTCTGATGGTTGATGTGAACATTAACTGAAGCTCCTGACCCGTATCTGCATAATTGTATGCATTGCACTGCTGCCACACGATTGGCTGATTAGATAATTGCATGAATAAGTAGGTGTACAGGTGTTCCTAATAAAGTGTTCGGTGAGTGTATTTGTATTGTACATTTGTTCAAAACCCTGCATGTTACGAATTGAACATGCCAACATCTAAACGCTCCCGGAGTCTATATAATGCACACAAGACATTTGATTAAAATCACTGCGTAATTCACTCACATAATGACTGTTAAAACAAATGTTGTCAAGTGGAACAATACAGATTGTATCTTATTTCCATGCATATCTACTTGTTATACATTTGCTCAAAACCCTGCATGTTACAAATTAAACCTGATGACATCTAAACACAAAACCCATCTTCAGTCTGACCCATTATTAGATACTTTACTGTTAATGACAGCACAGCAATAACGATTACATAATTTTGTGGAGAAACCACCATGTTTTGTGTGCTAAGGCCTTTTTGCTGGTATTTTAACATTTAAAAAAAATACACACCCCCTTTAATTATAAACCCAGTCCAAGCCAGCAGGCATCTGCAAAACATTAATGCAGCCAAAATGACAGATTTATAAGGTTGTAAACGAACACAGAGCACACGTATACACACACTAATGGACTATGTGATTACAAAGGTTGAAAATACCTACTGTATATAACAATTCACATGATATCATTCCTAAACTGTGTCAACAGATAAATAAAAGAAATGCACGCTATATAGTGTATCTCTTAATAACTCATCATGGTTTGATAGATGTCCCAGGTTTCAGTGACTCTAAATTACTGAAATCAAGTAAACAGTTATTTCTGCAGTACATGTGCAATGCAGATAGCACCTGCCTGTTACAACAAGCACATACAAAGTGGAGTAAACATTACTTATCCTATGAGGAAAATTGCAGAAAGTCTCCCCTGGCAGAAATGGAAACCAAAACCACACCCCATAAAGACTGAAACCTTAATCTAGTTTCTTCGACCGCTTAGCCACTCTACCACCTAAAACAATTCCTGCACATCGTGAGACAAGGAAGGATTGTGAAACTAGTTTAACGACAGTGTTTTTAGGAAATGTAATGACTAAAGAAAAAGTGCATTAAACCGTTTCGATATTCACAATGTTGCTTAATTTTATATCGCCAGCAAAATCAACCAGCCCTAGTGAGTACATATAAAACATGTATTCTGACCATTTCTTATTTCCCAGGTTTATAACAACAGTCATCTTGCTTCCCTGAAATTATATATGTGTCTTTTGTATGTGGCTGCACCTTTTTACTCAGTTCTGCATAGAGCAGCATCATTAGAATAATAGGCTAGACATGTCGCTCTTCTTGTCTTTTCAGAAAGTAGAACATTTTGACATAACCAAATTTGTTCTACCCTGTCATGTTTTACAAGAGCCATTAAATGCGGAGTTTGCAGCCTGGTAATCAATAATACAGACAGTTATATTTGGAGCCAGTCCCCCTGTAGGAATATTAGAGCTTTGGCTTGTTGCTAGGGAGCAATACGAAATGTGCTGAAACTGTAGCGAACGGATGCCCACCGCTGTAAAATATCGACAGGTACCATAAATCATCAACAAAAGGGTTTCATGTTGACATCAGGGGATGTTCTGGAAAAATTAGCTCAGGGTAATTTAAGCTGGGACAAGCTGGAACCAAATATAGAGTAATATCATAGAATAATGAGTAGAATTTTGCCACGTCGTGCCGCCCACATTAAGTGAATCACAATGTGTTGAGTTTAATCAAGTGTTTCTTTTGCCTCTCAAACGGCAATCATACAAACTGACAAAGTAAGAGTTTAAGTAATTGACTGCAGGGACACAGTATTTTTCCAGACCCACTGTCAATTGAAAGTTTCCTTATGGTTTGGTAAAAACATACAGTATGATACTGTGTCTGTCATTGAGTGAAAGAAAGGCTTGTTTGAGGAGAAATGGAATCTTGAATGGTTCTTCAGCTTTTAAGACAATCAAAGTCCTTGGAGAAGAACAAGGACTGGTGGAGAGTCTATTAAAGACATTTGAATATGAAAAGCTTTACATTATTTGAAATGGTGGCATGTGATTGGTTATCTGGGGAAATCATGCACAATGTCTTTCTTACGAACTCATACCTTGAAGAGAAAGACAAACAGCTTGAAAGGCTGCAGTATAGCTGCTTGCTCTGTCCCAGTGTCTTATAGAGGACAAAATCATTACCGATAGCAGCCTAGCAGGGGCCTGAAATTGTCTTCAAAGGTTCAAACTGTGTTACCATCACAGTACTTTTGACTTAAAAGAAACATATAGAAGGGTTTATTTTTGTGTAGGGCTGCACAATTAATCGAAATAAAATGGAAATTGCAGTATGGCCTATTCCAATGTTTAAACCACTGTAAAAGGCTTGTAAAAGGCGACCCAAGAATCCTGTTTACATAGTATGCATTATTGTGTTCCATCTGCGCTATTTAAATTTTTTTGTTTTGTTTACTGTTGTTTGTAAACATGGGTTAGCCAGACATCATTGGCAATTATACCATGTTTTGTTCATAGGGCTGTGTATTGATACAGATTTTCCAGATTCGATTCTGATTCAGAAGCTCTAATTACAATACAGATTTCGATTAAATTCCAAATATTATGGGTATATTTCAGTTAAAATGTCCATATTTGCTTACTTACGAAATAAATCATATATTAGCTAATGCTGTCAGTTATACAAGGGACCTTCTAACTAGGTACGTTATGAAAACATTTGTTTAACAAATTTGTTTTGTCATGATTTTTCATAATTTCTGGCACATTTTTGCTTTATTACAAATCCAGGTATTCCATAAAAAAATATGTCTTAACAATTACATATACTGTATGTATTTACATATATGTATATATATATATATATATATATTATACGGTGAGTAAAACAGACAGAGGGTGCTTTCACATGGTTATGAGTGAAAAGTTGGATATGATATCATGGAGGACCTACAGCATGTTTCCACGGTTTAACAGAAAACCGTTAGAAATGCTTTGACAGTTGAAACATAAATCCAATAAATACAAAATTACAGGATATACAGTGTGCTTTGAAAAAATCAACCAGTACAAAGTATTTAGATTACTAACCTTGAGTAATCAAAGGAAATAAGTTATAAAAAAGATTTTACAGCATGTATTCTGATAATACATTTTAAAAGTAACCTTCCCAACACTGGTTATTGTTTACATGCATTATTTGTACTATTTTCAAATATTGAAATTAGTGCTGTCAGTTGATTAAAATTTTTAATCGTGATTAATCACATAATTTTTTTTCTTTTAGTTAATCGCGATTAATCACAGATCTTGAAAGTGCTGAAATTTGACACTATACATATTTCTTTTCCTGTCAAAATGCATTTATTTCCATCTCAGGAAAGAAAAGAAAACAAAATGTAACAATATAATGCTTTATTAACATTTTCCAATCAAAGCCTTCCACGGTATAAAGATAAAAAATAAAATAGCACCAATTCAAGAAACATTAAACATTTCCCAAACTGGGAGGTTGACTAATTGAAAGAACTAGTCCTTTTTCCATAATTTTATCACAGAAGCGCTGTTGTATGTATGTGCAGAGATTCTTTTATAACAACCTCATAGGAGATAGCATAACTGTCAACTAGCGAGTTACGACAATACCGCCCATAGAATGTCTATGAGATCGCCGCGTTATGCTATTTTATGCTAAGTTTTAGGCTCCACTTGGTAGAAGGGCTCTTGTGTGTGTGTGTTGTGGTGTGTAATGATGACTCTCTTGTTTGTGGTGTGTGTGTATGTTGTGGTTTATGCATCAGTGTAATGATGTCTCCAGACGGAGACATTACAAAGGTTCCACCCTTCCATCTAGTGTTTATGCTGGTTTATGTTGTATTATGTGTAAATGCGTTAATCACAATTAATAAGGAGTGGTGGTGGTGGTGTAGTGGACTAAAGCACTGACCTGGTAAGCAAAAGTTTGTTGGTTCAATCCCCACAACCACCACCATTGTGTCCTTGAGCAAGGCACTTAACTCCAGGTTGCTCCAGAGGGATTGTCCCTGTAATAAGGGCACTGTAAGTCGCTTTGGATAAAAGTGTCTGCCAAATGCATAAATGTAATAAAAAATTAACATACTAAACTTTTTTAAATAATTGCATGCATTAACATGTTAATTCTGATAGCTATAATTTAAATAGATTTTTTAGAACATGACATAAACAGAGTACTTTCTCTTTGAGAATAGTGGCAGTTCATCAAGTGTCTCAAAGAAGTGTGAGTGCATATTGAGAGTGGAGTAACACAGCTTCTTTACCACATCTGTGCAATGTGTGATTATAATTAAATGTTTCTTTTTTGTTGTTTTTGTTTAAAAACTGACTGTTAAGAACAAAAGGGTATTAAAAGAGACATTGTCAAATGGATTGCGTGGATCTTGTCTTTGGACATTAAACATAACGAGTCAAACCACGCAACTCTTTACTCTTAACACGCAAGTGAAAGGATCTTGGTGCTGAAATTCTTTGCCAATATACTACTCAATCACTGGCAAGTAAATCTGAAAATTTACCAGGCAGTGGTTAATCACAGACATTTTTAGTTGCATAGCATGAAATTTGGTCAGATAAGCAAGTGATTTACTCTCATTGAAGAGGGTTGAAGAGGATCTTGGGATTTAAGAATCAATATCGAGATCTTTTAAATGAAGATTGCGATGCATTGGAAAATCAATATTTGTACCCAGCCCTATTTGTTGATAGATGCTATGTCAAGTTAAAATAGTTCAATATTTGATGTCAGTTTTAAAACAATGGACCAATCAGATGAATCAAGGGGCGGGATAAGCTTATTCACAGATGGACAAGCGTATTTATTGTTTATAAAAGCAACAGTGTACTTACTGTACTAATGTAGTTGTGGTACCTTCTGTTCAAATCTTTTTTTTTTCTGAACGGCCCCTCACAATGTTGCATGAAAGTGAAGAAAGTATGACAGAAATATATTACTTTTGGGTGATTTTCACAAAACCAGTCTAGAAAATGTCCTGGGCTGTGTGTCCCAATAACGATCGATCTTATTGTTTAAGAGCATTTTCTACGAGCAATTTTACGAATGTTGGTTATTTTTCACGTGTATTTCCCAAAACTGCACTTAACATGAACGTGTGAGAGAGTCGCTGTCCATGTGACAGTGCTGAAATGTGACCGTATAGTGCTGCTCGTCATTGTAACATCATTATATTTGTGCGTAACTTTACAATCATTTGTAATTTACCTTGTTAAAATTTGTTTTTAAATATTTTCTTAAATATTTGACCTAATTAACTGCAAATTTACATATTGTTTTTACATTCATTTTGTGCAGAACGATCTTTTTCTTTTACACAATCTGCTACCATAATCAGGTGTGCATTTGTAATATTTCATTTTCAGAAATTCCTCTCGATATAAAAGCTTCCAGGATTAGTGAAGACAGTGATGTCCCTGTGTATTATCCTGCTAATTACAAGCATTCATTGAATATTACGTGTTATCGTGGAGCGCAAAATAAGGAGCAATTTGGAAGATGCGCTTTAGGGACATTCACTAATAAAGCAAAGGTCTGCTCTTTACTCCGAAAAGTGATAACGGTGACAGCAAAGCAGCGTGTGTGGTGCGACAAAACTTGTAGTGCTGGCGAGAGCGCCTTTGGGTGCCAGAGAGGAAGAGGAGATGAGGATAAAAGTGTCTGCCAAATGAATAAATGTGAATGTAGGATGATGAGCAAATACGGTATATACGGATGATTTTCATGCACGGTAACAAGTTAAAGACTTTTTTCTTCTCTCTCTAATATTAATTTATACTGTTGTCTGCATCAATCATGCCACCACTTTGTTGTTAACAACTTGTCCAACAAGTCCACACAAATAACTTTATTTGTTTACTAATTAATCTGTTCATCCATTTAGACTATTTTATGCATTTCATTATTATTATTATTATTATTATTATTATTATTATTATTTTTAGACTTGTCTGTTAAAATTAAAATAAATAAAACATACTATATCCTGATATATTAAAGTCTCAACATAACTATTGGTTTTAATGAAGTGTAATTTCACAATTGTCTAGGTGTCTGCATAAGTCTATGTCCTTACGATGCTCTTAGCACTGTACGATTACTCCAGAACACTCGTAAATCTACGAGCATTTTCAAGTACTACTCATGTTACAATGCTTTTGGGAAACGAGGCCCAGGTCATATTAAATCACCAATCACTACATATAAAATATGAAATAATATTTTGCATATAGAAAATTAAGCATACATTTAGGACCATTAAAATAATGTCACAATGTAAAAAACATTAATGTCCCTAGAAAATAGGCTTCATTTTCTACAGTGTATGTTGTACAAAATGTATGTATGTACCCCCCCCCCCCCCAGCCCCACACACACAAAATAAATACAAATAATAATAAAGTATGTTTTAAAGGGGTAACTAAAAGAACTGCTTGAATGTAAAGTACATTAAAATCCCATGAAGTTGACCAGAAAGAGATGACATCTATTTTTAATTTCAGGTGTGAATCCAATGATAACTGGGGTTATACACTCTATTTCTGTTCTGGGTCAACGGAAAGAGGTCTGAGTTCAAATTGCAATATTTGTCAACATAATTGCAATATGATTTTTTTTTTTTTTTTTTTTTTAAGTAAATAGTGCAGCCCTACTTTTGTCCTCTCCAGATATTATTTTTGTTTATTGGTATTCTGTATTTACAACATTTCGATCGATTTTGCTCTGGGTAGTGTACAATATGTTTTAATCTTTCCTGGCACTTGCATCAGACATATTGAAATATCAGAACAAATTTAATGACCCAACAGGGTGCAGAATCTCAGCAGCTTACAACATTAACAGATGAATGTTATTTGACTCGTTAGAGGTTGCGCCTGTGAATAATAATTAGGGAAAGACTGATTATGCTGAACCCAACTGTAATAAGACATGCATTTAAAATTTCTCTACCGTCTAGATTTTCTCTTCCACACACACACATACATATTCACTCCAACATGGAGTACACACACAGGAAATTGATTGGTGGGTTTATGACTGAAGTGCAATTTTGTTAACAATTATTGACGGGGAGTCTTCCATTAAAACAGTTGCCTTGGCGATGACACATATTTTCCTTTCATTATTGTGTTCTGTGGTGCAGAGAGTGCGCTAATAATAACACATGCCAATAACTTTAGCATCAACAAACGTTTATTTTAATACAGTAACCAGGACAACTATGCAACTGCTGTCAGGATTCCATAAGTTTTTATTTTTTTAATTTTTTTATTGTTTTACCTTTATCTCTGTCCTCACGGTTGAATAGATATTTTGACCTGCAAATTTTAAAGAGACAGGTAGCTATTAAAGTGTGTTTGTCAAGGCTGACTCATTGACAGGGAGAGTATATTGGGTGAGGATTGTTACAGAGGGTGGAGCTGTACAGGAATGTATCTCAAGGCCTGTGTTTGTCTTTCTGGGAATTCACCAGCCCTTTTGGCAAAACTTTTGAAGGTTAAGCATAATGTACATTAGCAGTTGTTGCTTTTATTGCAGCTTAGTCAGGGCACCCTGGTGTCCACGGAAGATATTTGGCTGATAATAAACAATGCATTAGTGAGAACTCGGGTTTCATTGTGTTAAAATCAAAGGGGCTTTTTGATGTCGTAATCTGGAGTTATGGAGCTATTTGTAATTGTTTGCTGGCAAAAATAAATAAAAAAGAAGCTCAAAGAAGATGTGCTGACAAGTTATATGGATAAATAGCCCTGTAAACTTCTATTACAAGCTTGGGCACGTTTTAAAATGTACCTTAAACACAAGAAGTTTATCTGTTTTTTTGTTTTGTTTGTCATGTTATTTGTTATAATTACAAAGAGACACCAGTTCTAGGTCTTAAAAAAAAAAAAAAAAATTTGTGTATAAGGTACAAAATAATTTTTATCTTTTCAATAAGTAATCAATGACAGAAGGTGCTTTATCATAATATATATATATATAAATAAAATTAAAAAAAGCACAAAAGCAAAATTCAAAGCAACCCTGTTACTTTTAACTCTGTTACCCATTCTGGCACATGTTTTTTTTTTTTGTTTTTTTCTTCATTATTATTATTTTGCTTTATTTTATTTTTTATTTTGAAAATTGTACTTAAATTTTCTTAAATTGCTTAATTTATTTATTATTGTTTATTTCTAGATAAATAATAATACTAATTATCTAGCCCCTACTATTAGCTTATTCAAAGCTGTTACTTTCAACCCTGTTACCAATTCCGGTGAATGTTTTTTTTTTTCTTTTTAATTTTACAATATATATATATATATATATATATATATATATATATATATATATATATATATATATATATATATATATATATATATATATTGTTCGTCCACCTTAGTAGGTCAAACTCATTTTAAATGTATTTTATATAATATTTGGAGTTATTTCAGCCCTGTTACCAAAATTTTAAACAAGTCTAGTAATAAAGATAAAAAAATAAATAAAATGTTTAAAATGTAAAAATAACTGAAGTAAAAAAAAAAAAAAAAAGCACTGGTAACAGGGTTGAAAGTAACTGGGTTGAATAAGCTAATAGTAGGGGCAAGCTAGCTGGTATTGTTATTTTTCTTGAAATAAACAATAATAAAAGTAATTTAAGAAAATTTAAGTAAAATTTTCAAAATAAAAATAAAATAAAGCAACTGTAACTTTTACCCTGTGCCAGAATGGGTAACAGGGTAAAAGTTACAGTGTTGCTTTGAATTTAGCTCTTGTGCTTTTTTTATTTTCTTTTTTAGCAATAAACATAAAAAAAAAATTACATTTATAAAATTAAATAAATAAGTAAAATAAAAATAAAAATGCATCAGAATGGGTAACAGGGTTGGAAGTAACAGTTGAATAAGCTATTTTCTTAGTAGGGGCTAGCTACTGTACTTGGGATTTTGTTATTTGACAGGAAATAAACATTAAATAAACATACAAATTATTATTATTTTTTTAAATAAAAAATAAAAGAAAATAATAAAAAGAAAACATGTGCCATAATGAGAAATGGGGTTGACCATGCTATTACTTTTACAGGGCTAGCTACTTTACTTGGGATTTTGTTATTTTTCTAGCAATAAACATAAAATAATAACAACAGCTTTTTTAATAACATAATAATAATAATAATAATAATAATAATAATAATACTAAAACATATGCCATGATAACAGGGTTGAAAGTTAAAGGGTTGAGAACTACAATATTATTTAGTAAGGGCTAGCTAGTTTAGGCGCAAAATTGTAGATTAGCAATGAAAAACCCAAGGAAGTCAGGCTAAAAAGTAATCAGGATAAACAGTTCTGTAAACTCCCATCACAAGCTCGGGCACGTTCGTGAGTGAACTTTTAACAAACATTATGCAATGTTTATCTGTATTCAATTTGTTTTGTCATGTTACATGTCATAATTGCAATGTAATGTACTCTACTGGTTTTGGCTTTCAAAAGATTAAGTATCCTGGGTTCTAATTACTGTTTTTTAATATGCTTCCCCTTGAATGTTTCTGTCTCATTCTTTTTGTTCTGTCTTATAACTTGACATTCTGCCCTATTGTGAAATAATGAAGTCAAGAGTCTGAATTTTCCGTCCCATCAAAACAAACAAAAGTTCTTTTCAAAAATGGCTTCATTCTTTTTGATTGATGTCACAGATACTCAAACCAGCACTCAAAGTTTTATAGAACAAAAATAGCATGAATTATTAAAACTCAGGGGTGTTTTACACCACATACGTCTGTGTTTTATGTTTAATTGGTACTCTTTGGCAAGCAGTGGAGAGGTGTTATGTAAATATATTCCCACAGAGACCCATTTGACATTTTGTGGGGCACTTGAGCTGTAAATGGGGAGCAAACTGACATAGGAATAGAAAGAGTCCATTTGTTCTGATCTGATAAGACATGTTAGGATTACTCATGCAGATTTTAGCGTATTGATTTTGCAAATTGCATAATGTGATTTTCAGTGCTCTCTAATCATACTGTTGTGTCATCCTAGCCAATTAAATTGCTAAAGATAAGGAATCCTTTCCTTTTAAAAAGGTTAGATTTTATTAACAGTGTGGCTGTAGATCTATTTTGTGACTTCCTTTGTAGCCTAGAGCAAAATGTAATCAAGAAAATGTACGCAGGGTCCCTGCGTGATTAGCTTGGCACAGTGCGGCCCTTTTAAGACGGACATTTTGAGACCGGCCTAAGCTGTGCTAATTGCAAGTAAAGGAGGAGAAAGTATGTAATGATTGCAAGAGATTAATTCAGATGAATGCTGTGATTCCAGATGATCTACGGTATGTTTGTTTCAGAGTGACAACAGTTCTATGTAGCTCTTCAGGGCACTTAAATGAAAAACATGCAAAATTGGGGTTGAAACTCATTTTGTTCTTTTTCAAGGGTCAGTTTTCTTACAACATTGGTAACTTGGTAATTTGGGTTTAATGGTTGAGTTTGACAAATGTTTTCAACAGAACAATTTGTGTAAAAATTGAGAACGTGGAATGAGATAATTTACTTGTCTTCCCACCATGCTGTAGAAAACATTCAAATCCTGTGTGTCACTATGGGGCACAACAGTCTGCTTCCAAAAGTAAAAATCCATAGGGGAATTGATTGTTAACGATAATTTATAAACCTTTAAAGACATACCTACCCTGAGTCCATGAGTCAGCGTTATTTCAACTTAATAAAAAAAAAAAAAAAAAGTTTAATAGCGGAATCCCTGATGAAGAACTACACTAACTTGGAAAATCCACCAATCAGAGGGTCGCAGCAAACAAAATGCACCAAAAGAGCTCTGCAGCGACCACCAACCCGTATGAAGCTCTGCGAATGATGCAGTCTCCCTGCAGTCTCAAACTATTTGTATATTTGCATATATCTGAATATTTTGTCATATAATAAAAAAAAAACAACAATTCCATAATTCCATTTGATCTCCTGGGATTTTCACACACAAAAGTCTCTAGAATTTACTCAGAATGCTGCCAAAAATAAACAACAAAAAAACATCCAGTTAGCGACAGTTCTGTGGACGGAACTGCATTGTTGATGAGAGAAGTCAGCAGAGAATGTCCAGAGAATGGCCAGACTGGTTCGAACTGACAAAATCTACAGTAACTCAGATAACCACTCTGTACAATTGTGGTAAGAAGAATAGCATCTCAGAATGCTATTCTGAGATGCGGGTTGGCGCTGTTTTGGTGGCACGAGAGGGACCTACACAATAGTAGGCAGGTGGTTTTAATGTTGTGGTGTATAATCAACAACTTTAAATCAATAGTTCAGTCATGACAACTCTCGGAAAGATTTAGCATTTTAATGTGGGTATGACATATTGATAGGATATTGATCTTGGCTGAATAGATCTGCTACACTGCAGCTGCTGCAGCACAATTTGAAAAACACAACACAGGCTGCATCGAGCATGTATGACATACTGCTGCAGAATTAGACATAAATACAATCCCCTAACAAAGCAGGGAAGCTACACAAATGCATAACACAAAACACAACCCTCAACAATGCAGATCTTCCGCCACGACTTGTGTACTGCTGCTGCTCCGAAGAGCCATGTGCACTGAGTGTATACTAGCTAGGTGTGCCTTGGCCTGCTGGCCGAATGGCATAACGGTAAAGAACTAAATCTTTATGTGTGCCTGGGCACTATTTAAATGTTAAACAGCTAGTGACCTGACTCATAATGTTTACCTGGACCTATAAAGCCCAGAAGTTATTTAACTAGTGACTTAGCCTAGCAATGTGTGGATTTATTTAAACTAATGACCTGAGATAGTGATGTATGCCGATGCCTGATTTGGCTATGGCTTTCATGACCTTGATAAAGACGCACTTAATGTGTCATGGCCAAAAGCAGACCTTACCGTGCAAGCTAATAGAAAAAAAGACCCAGCAACCACCTGAGCAAATAGCATTTTCAGAGAAAACTCTCTCAGCGCGCTGCAGTGAAACTGGCTTACTTGCAAACGAAGCATAATAAAATGTTAGGCAAAGAGAGAGTGTGCAAGTTGATTGGCTACCCAGTTACTCGTCAAAGGACCTATCACCTTACATCATGTGAACTGATTGACTTGACAAAATCATGTAAGCAAGCTGATTGGCTAACAGATAACAAGTTAAAAAAAAACTACTGTATCAGCTTGCCCCATGCAGAGATTCATTCCTGAACTTAGTAATTTTTATATGTTTCCATTGTTTGTAATTCGATTACATCAATCACAGAGCTTCATGGGATTGTTGTTCATTTCCTAAAGACATTAAGTACACAGTCTTGTACCTTGATCTGATTTTCAAATATTTGTTTTACATGGTTGCACACAAAATGTGGGAGCTAAATATTACATTTTTAAAATAAGCTAATAATTACAAATATTTGTATATTGCTGTCTATAATGAATTGAATATCAATTCATCAGATTATGTCAAAATGGTGATACTGTTGATTTTAATTGTTGGATACAGTCCAGAATGTCCAGGCTGGTTAAAATGGAAGAGAAAAGAGGAAAGCAGGAAAGAATGAGACAATATGTGTTTCCCATCAAGGGAAACATAATACATGCAGTAAAAGTCCAATAAAAGTATAAGCCGTATAAATCAAAAGAGTTTATGTTCTCTTCTCTACATCCATCAGTGTCAGATTGCAGTCTCTACATTTAATATGAAACAGGCGCTGTAGTCATGGACCAAAATATGTAATAGGCCACCTCATGTTGTTATTGCTCTCAGAAACATAATCAGAATAATTTGATGGGTTAAAAAAATATTTTCAAAAAAATAATGAAACAACTGTCCTATGAAGTGCCTAGTGTAGATAGTTTGCATAGCTAATCAGCCTTTTTTTGAGTAGTTGATTTTTATTGCTTAAATATGCTGTTATTGTATCAGGTTGTTAGCTTAGCCACTTGGTAATGTGAACTGTATTGAAAGCAATTGTGAGTTGAGTCTCCTGTGCAGAGCGCTGTTGGTGTGGCACATTGAATTGCTGCAAATGTGCATTCCAAATCAGTCAATTATGAGGTTCCATGACCTTAGGATGCTGCCTTAGGGGCTGTTTACACCAAAAATGTTTTTATGTCCATTTGCTCTTTTTAAAAAAAATTGTTTTCTTTGTTAAACATGCGCTAAACTGCTGTTTTTGACAGTTGCGCCTTGTCTTGCTGTTTTTTCAGCATCTCGCCCAGGAGTGCCACGTTTTTTTAGACACTCAAGTTTTAGACAAAAATGTTAAGTTATAAATGTCAAATTAAAAATAATTTTATCTGTTAAAAACCTGTTTTGATAAACCTGCGTTCTACTCTATTCAGGTGCAGCATCTAGAATTTTTAACACAAATACATATTAGGTATGAACAGCCCCTTAGATCTAATTTAATGCAATAATATGTGTAACAAGGCCTAGAATATAATATTAAGAAATATATCATATTTTACAAATAAAACACAGTGGAATTCATTACAGGGGCATTTTTTGCCCCTACTTTGTGAATTTCAGGGGCACTTTTTCTACTTTCGAGGGGTTTTTTTTCTGATCCTGGTAGGCAGCAAGGCAGCTTACTAGATTTTTCAGCAAAATTCTGATGTCTTACCATCTGATATGGATTCTGACCAGGCTGATGTAAACTCACTGTAAGGCTGTCAGTGGATCATGTTTTATGATTCCCGCCAACTTAATGTTTGTGGACATTGTGTCTGAATAAAGTAGAATAGCTCATTCTCTCCAGGGACGACACGTTTTGGCTTTGTGACTCACATGCCATTTACAAGAGCTCGTATTCTGAGATGGCAGGTATTTGAGGTGCAAAGATGCGATGATTCTTTGATTCAGCTGAGAGATTTTTCAGGTTCTGATGGGAAGACTAACAGGTGCACACTATTGCTCGAAGCTCTGATCTCCAAGAACTGAATGACATGGCTTCCTGCCCAACAATCTTTTATATTGCCAATCCTAACAGAGAGCTGTCATGTTAAACCAGCAGCTCAGGCTGTAGTAAAACATAATAGTCCACAAATCTATATCAGAACCCCTGGGAGCTGCTGTCCTCAACATCCTCCATTATACCATGAGATTAGCTATATGAACTCACAGCACTTCCATTGGGATTGAATTATCATTACTGCAAAGCTAATATTGGCGACAGCAAGATTTATCAATGGTCTTTGTGCTGTACGTATTATTTTGCTGCATCCTGACTAATAAACAGTTTTGGGGACTGAATAGACCGTGTTGTGTTTTGTGTGCTGGAAAGTTGGTGTCCTGACAAGGCTTCCTCGGTCAACCAGCATAACTAAAAAGACCATGCTAGTTGAAGAGCAGTTTGCTGTTGAACAGCATGGCTATGCAGGTACACCAGCTTGGCCAGAATAAACCAGCCTGGACCAGCATGGGAATTCATGCTATTCTAAGCCGGCCTTTTCTGTTGGTGAGTAACTAGCTATAAGTAGCAATGGTACTAATTTAACTACATTTTTCAGTAGCCTGGCAGTAGCTCAGCTGTTTTTCAAACAGAGTTGCTTTTAAAAATGCTACACCGCTACTTTAGTAGCATTGTAATGTAATTACAGCCAAGACAACTAAGGTAATACTTAAAATGCGCTTGCATAAAATGTCGAGCATTTGGATGTCAAATTCATTTCAGTGAATGGGTGTAGACTAGTGGTTGACCTATATATCGCATAGGCCGATAAATTGGCCGATATTCTGAGTTTTGTAATTATCAGCATCCGCCGATAAATTTTCCCCTTTGGCCGATTTGTTTCTTGAGGGTGCTGAGAATCGCCTGCTTGCATGTGACGCAACTGAGACATGTAAATGACCAGTCATGGTTCGTTTTGTTGTTACGTGCCATCGTGCTACTACAATAATAGACCGGTGTGCAACACAGTGTCATTTAAACGGTCCGCATATCAGTACGGTACCGCAGACGCGTTTGAGCTCATAATGTTAAAGTGCTCACCTGTTTCATTCTCCCTCTCCTCAACAGTTCCCTGTAACTTTTAACAGTCTTGTCTAATGATAAAAAGGCAAATATCAATAAAACTAATATCATATACCAGCATCTTGTGGAACTCTCATAAATCTTCCTCTGAAGCACGTGTTTTAACAGTCTCTCCTCAACAGTTCCCTGTAACTTTTCTAATGATAAAAGGCAAATATCAATAAAACTTCTTTTATATACCTGCAAATATGCAGATATCTGGTTTAAACAGATGTAATTCACGAACCTCATGAAAATCCAGCGTTTTCTTCCCGTCGAGCACTCATATAATATCTTCCTCTGAAGCGCATATTCTATCAGCCAGAATCCAAAACTTCAGGATCAGGATCAAAAAGTTCCTCTGATTCACAAATCATGACGGTCACCCCGTGACAATCCAAGCAGGCAATCCAGGCCGTTTAAACTGTCAGGAGATTGCTACTGCTCGCTCTGGATCCACACGATCGCCTGAGTGCAACTTCAAAGTAAAAGCGCTTAATGTGTGCTGCAGGTAAATGTCTTATTCAATATGCACTGAATGTACAGTTGGTTTGATTTTGTATTTTTTTAGAAAATGTGATTGCTAACGTGTACATGCCATCCATGGTTGGTGGACTACTGTGTGTGCTGTTATTTCCTCCTAATATATTAACAATTTCTGCAAATAAATTAGTCAAATTTGATGACTAAACAGAAATCAGAAGAAACTGCTATCTACCATTTAAAATACAATATTATTTTTTTAGATTCTTTTTACAAAGTTAAAGTTTAGTGTGAAATTGAGTAAATATAGTGCTAAATAAGAGTTTACTCATTTTTTAGCAATTTTATGTTTATGTTATTTACTATATTAAATTGTGTGATATATCAGCATTGTATCGGCCCATCGGCCACCCTGCTTTCTGGATATTGGCATCGGCCATTAAAAACCCATATCGGTCGATCATTAGTTTTAGTAATTTCTTTACGCAGATTGCTGCACAACATTTTGATTCTTTTTGCAGTGATATGCAAAACAATAAAATATTGATAAAATATGTTTTTGGACTATTTTTGAGTTATACAAATGATGGTGTTTTCTGGTTTTATTGGTGGAATTTAGTGTATAGTAAATATATCAGTTTTCTGGTTTATAGGTGGTATTTAGTGTAAATAGATCAGTTTTCTAGTTTTATTGTTGGAATTTGGTTTAAGTACATCCGTTTTCTTGTTTTATTGGTGGAATTTAGTGTAAATAGAGCAATTTTCTAGTTTTATTGGTGGAATTAAGTGCAAGTAGATCTGTTTTCTAGTTTTATTGGTGAAATTTAGTGTAAAGATCTGTGTAGGTGCTGTTTAATGCTGTCATCCTTATTGAGAACCCTGAACAAATTGTAATGTATGAAGATATAGCTTTAGCTACAATAGCTTTATCTACTTTTTATTAGAAATTTGTAGTGCTGCTAATTAAGTTTTCAAAAGTATAGTTTGATTGTAGTTGAATTACCTTTAATTATGAGTAGTTTGTTGTTTGTCAAGCTACAGTTTCAAAGAAGCTTCCCCAACACTGCTAATCAATGAATCCATGATGGCAAACATTGTTTTTAAAATGATCTATACAAGTTTGATTGTGCTAACTTCATAAAATACATTAATTAAATCTGATTTCTTCTCTCTTTTTGTCTCTTTAGGTGATGATGGGGAAGATAGAAGGGTTCTGGTACTGAGTTACCCTCAATACTGTCGGTATCGCTCCATCATTGTACGACTGCGGGAGCGGCCCACCTCCCTCCTGACGGACCATGTGGTGCTGGCCTTGGGGGGCATCGCCTCTCTCACTAACAACACCCAAATCATGTACTGCAGGGACACGTTTGAGCACCCCACATTGGTGGACAACGAGAGTGTATGCGATAATTCCGGTAAGTCCCCTTCTGAGGAATTTACAGTAACTGTGCAACTTCCTGTTTTGAGTCTGATTGTGGTTTATTAGTTTGTTTAAAGATTCATTACATTGTATATATATCTATAATTGAAATATATGTGTATATATATATATATATATATATATATATGCAGTACTGTGCAAAAGTTTTAGGCACTTGTGAAAAATGTTGCGTAGTGAGGATGTCTTCAAAAATAAATAGTTTTCATTTACCAAGTAACATCATACAAAGTCCAGTAAAAATAAAAAAGCTAAATCAATATTTGGTGTGGCCACCTTTGCTTTTAAAACAGCCCCAATTCTCCTAGGTACACCTGGACACAGTTTTGCTTAGTTGTTGGCAGATAGGATGTACCAAACTTCTTGGAGAGTTCACTACAGTTTTTCTATCCGTTTCGGCTGTCTCAATTACTTCTGTCTCTTCATGTAATCCCAGATTGACACAATGTTCAGTGGGGGTACTGTGGGGGCAATGCCATCTCTTGCAGAGTGCCCTGTTCTTCTATTCTAATCTTTTCTATATTTTTCATATTGACACACTAAAGCTGAAGATATAAATAATCATCTTATGACAAATGTTTTTGTGAAACATCTTATGTGCCTAAAATTTTGCGCAGTACTGTATATATATATATATATATATATATATTCAATTGTATAATTGAGTGAAGAATGAATGAATGAATGAATACGTGAATGAATGAATGATGTCAGATGATTAACTAGTGGTGATATTTAGGCCAGCATCATTATTACTACTGTTTATACTTCGATCAGACTTCCTATACTAGAGACCAGAATATTGTCGAGAGGGTGTGCGCTTTTGACTTGTGCCAGTTAGTAACCACCAAGTAACCACCCAGAGTACCCTATAAACCAGAGTAAGAAATAAATATAATATTAAGGGTCTAATTGATTTTCTAGGTCTTTTTTTACATTTATGATGACATATTTTTCTAACTATTTAAAAACACACTGCATGCCATCCATTTATGTCAAATATTTCTAACCCTTACTAGACTAGATTTTTAAAAATGTAAAATTTCACCCCCACATTTTAAATATTTGTGTTTTTATGTCACTTTTGCCCCAAGCCCTGATTAATAATGCCCTTACAGTTGTGGTGGCGAGTTATGCACGGGCAAGGACCACTCACATTTTTCATAAAATTTAAAAATCTAGTTATTGCCTATTAGTTTTATAAAGATGAATGAATGAATGAATGAATGAATGAATAAATGAATGAATGATGTCAAATATATAAATATAAATATTTTGAGTCTACACTCTACCTATCTGTTGCCAAATCACCAAAATAAGGCTTTTATCTTCATTATTTGACTGACGCTGGGTTGCCATATGAGGACAGGCATGTTTATTGCTGTTGTGTTGCTGTACAAACAGGAATCAAAGACTCTGAGCTGGTAATTGAAACAGACACTCATGGCTTTTAGTGCAGCAAGCCTGTCAAGTGGAGAGTCGAGAGCTTGTTCTGTGATAGAGTATAACTTTCAGCTGAACTGAAAGCCTGTTTTTACACTGAGGTCTGAGTCCGTCAGAGTCCGTCTGCTTATGCCAGAAACATATTTCTTCAAAAAGGCTGCTTTGATATTAGAAACAGCTTTTCAGCCCAATTTTTGGCACAAAAAAAAAAATCACTGAATGGTAGATGTAATTATCAGCTGTAAACAGCAGTCTCGCTCTTGGATGTCGACTCTGAAATTTAAATTGTACTCAATAGCTGTCCATGATCAAGGTTTGTAATTGCTAGGTGTATTATGAACACTGATGGTATCTCTATGTAACAAACAGTGTTTGATGTTCTGGTTCTTATATCTGATTGCACAAGTGGCGTTCCTGATATTTAGTATAACAGCGCTGGGGTGCTTTACTGTTTGGCGACACACAATGGTGGATCCTGCTTTGGCTTTGTTTGGAACTATTTTCGTTAGCAAAGCAAAAATAGTGAAAATAACTGGCCATAGTGTGTCTAAACTGTATGTTACTCATTATTAACTGCTTGTTTATTTAGAACTGTTGTATAAAAGCAATATTACACTTTCACTGAGAAAAATAAATGAACCAACTAAAAATGTTGTTACAATTGTTCCTACATTTAACCCCAAACTCAGACCTGAACATAGTCTATGCCCTTACCCAAACCCTATACCTAACCATGATTTTAATACGAAAGTAATTGTTGTGTAAAATGAATAAAATAAACTGTGGGGTTTTGACCGAACGTTCTTATGTTAAACCCCTAACCCGAACCCCAAACCTAAGCTTAACCATGACGTGTAACTCTAAACCTAACCATGATTTTAATAGGAGAATATCTTTTGTGTACTACAGAAGAAAGAAAACATCAGGATTTGTAACGAGACGAGGGAAGTGTATAACAGGTTAGTGACATACACTACCGGTCAAAAGTTTTGAAACACTTGACTGAAATGTTTTAGTAATAATTCCCATAGTTCCATTTATGTTATTCCATAGTTTTGATGACTTTACTATTATTCTAAAATGTGAAGAAAAAAAATTATAATAAAGAATAAGTGTTTCAAAACTTTTGACCGGTAGTGTACATCAAACATTTGTATTGCATAAATAAATGTGGAAAGAGTAACCAAATTTGCCGTTTCCTTTCATAAAATAAATAGTTGGATAGGAGGCTAGCTAAAATTAGATGCCTGTATTATACTGATTTTAAACTTTAAAATGTTTATTGGCCTCCATGGGAGTTAAAGTGCAAGCCAGGTCATACGATATCTCACAATTTCGCCTTCTTGTATGGTGAATTGTATGCCATCTTGTACTCTCATGAGTTGTCATGAGACTATGTTGGTTTGCAGTGTCTTATGATTGGGGTGGGAATCTTTAGGCACCTCACGATTCTGAACTAGTCTCGAATCTCGATATAGTATCTCAATTTTTCAGCAGCAGTATAGAGGTGTAAATCTTTGGCAAGTTAAAGTAGCTTGTTGCAAAAGGTTCTACATAAAATCTGCCCCAAAATGTCTACTCTGACAATAATGAAACAATAGAAAAATATAATCATAAATAAGCAGTTATAATAACTTAGTGTTCAGTGTAAATAAAATGCCGCACCAGAGTACTTTGGTGTTGTCAGTTGGTGAACATCTTGTATTCTGGGGCTGTGCGTTAGAATGAAAATTTTGAGCATATGATTGTAAAATAAAGTGTTTGGCGCCAATATACTTATAGCCAATTTGAAAAAAGAACAGGCGTGACATCCTTTCCACAAAACTGGCCAAAAAGTGTTTTTGAGTGCGTTGCTGTGGTTCAAAACATCTTGCTAGTGCGAAATTTCAGGAAAACATTTTACCAGCTGTTAAACACCTTACTACCATTCAACACTATGTCATGTAATGTTTTTAGATTAAAGGCATATACTACCAGAAAAGTTCTTCTGCATTCTTCATTCAGGGGAAAAAAAGAAGTTCTAAACAGCCATCCGCCACACCACTGTGGGAGAGGGAGCATTTGAATATGATGATGCTACATGTAAAACCTAAACTAATGTGATATTACAATTTGTTATCAATGACCTCATTCTATGAGTAGAATTCACACTAGATCAGTAAAAGAAGTTGTTCTAACCACTCAGTGATGATTTAAAGTAATATATCTTCTGTAGAAAATGTTTAATTTCTCTTGTTTAGATTCTGAATTCATGACGTTAATGCGCTAACCATACGTGGCCATAATATACACCGATAACACTCTGTTATTGTAATTTATGATGACACTGATACAACTGCAAAGATGGGTGTATAAAAGAGTAATAATGGGCAAAATATAGACAAAAGAATGATGAGAGAGGCATGTTTTACTTTGGTCAGATGTGTGAATGACTTTCGCTGCAGATGGCACATGAGTGAATGGGCACTTGAGAGTATTTGAGTAGATTTGATTATTTTTGTAGACTAATTAAACAAAACCAAAAAAATCACATGACATGGTCTTGCACGCCAATGTGTTCACGTTGAATACTGACTGAAAAATTTAAACAAAGTAGTAGGTGGAGCTTCAGGTCACACCTACCGATGACGTGGACCAATGGCAGCAAGAAGCTGTTTAGCAGCCGGTTAGAAGTTTCCTAAAAGTTCGCCCAGGCGAGCTGTTCCGTACCACCGAAAGGAATGTAAAAACACCTTCTTTTTGGCCAGATTTTGTTCTAAATGACATCATACCCATATTCGTATGAAGTATATCTGGGCCTTAAGTCTATAAAATACATTGGGAACCGATGCATATTATGGCTACATATAGTGTGATAGCGTTAGCATTAGCACCACAAATGCAGAATGTAAACATGACAAATTACACATTATCTACTGCATATATATATTACTTTAAATAATCACAGAGTGATGTTAAAACAGCTTCTTTTACTCAGTTTCTCTCATGTGGGTTCTATTCATAGATTGAGGCATGTAGTAAATGATAACATATTTTAATGTCATCTCATATTTAAATGCTTCTTTAAACACCTCCCCCAGTAGCGTCGGTGGGGTCCGAATATTAGAACTTTGCTATAAGTTGGGTTCAGTTAGGTTCTCTTTCCTCCAACATTCAAAAGCATGTCAACAATCTTAGGGTTATTTTTGACACATCTTTAATTTTTGACAAATAAATCAGTGCCATTGTTAAGGGAGGTTTCTTTCATCTAAGGTCTATTGCTAAACTAAAACAGTTTCTCTCTCAAAAAGACCTAACAATTGTGATCCATGCTTCTGTTAAATCATGACTGGATTACTGCAATTCACTGTATATCGGTCTGCCTCAGTCTGCTATATCTCGTCTGCAGATTGTTGAAAATGCAGCAGCTAGATTTTTAACTGGGATTAAAAAGAGGGATCACATTTCCCCTGTATTAGCTTCTCTACACTGGCTTCCCGTTAAGTTCAGAACTGATTTTAAAACTGCTGTCTTTGTGTACAAGGCCCTTTCTGGCCTTGCACTTAAACACATTAGTGACTTTCTGCATTCTTACTCTCCTCCAAGAATGCTCAGATCAGGTAATCAGCTTCTTTTATCTGTCCCCCGTTCACGCTGCAAGTCAAAGGGTGATCAGGCCTTTTCTGTTGTTGCTTCAAAACTTTGGAATAGCCTGCCCTTTCACGTAAGGTCTGCACCATCTTTAACTATTTTCAGATCTGCCCTTAAGTCTTATTTTTGTTCATTGTCTTTTGATACTATTTAATCTCCGTGATGTTTTTTACTGTAAGTGCTGCACATCGCGTGGAACTAATCTGTATCTCTACTGTTTAATCTTGCGTATGTTTGTTCAATAAACGTTTACATTTTTTATAAATGATTTTAAAATTCAGACTATAAAATGTTGTGGATTAATCCAGAATTCTTTGAGAATGTGGGTGAATCGATTTTTCCCCCACCGCTACAGCATATAATGTTCCTGTTAAGCTAGTTCTCGTACTCCAATGCCCTGCAGATGCTTGTACAACGATTCCAGGATGTGAAATGAAAGAGAATAGCTTTGTGCTATTGTGATCACTTGACACATGAAGGCAAATTCTTTGCATAAATGCTGTATTTCCGATTTTTTTATTGACTGTGACAAAACAAGTGATTTTGATTTTGATCATCTGTTAATGTTTGAAGCAGTGCTTATGCACAGAATTTAAATGCTCTGTATATTAATATTTGTGTTTCTTATTGGTTTGGAGGTCATTTTCAAACAACATAGCGGTTTGTGTTGGGTTTTCGCTTTTCCACAGATGCTGCCAGGCTTCAGTTTTCGTGCTGGGCTTCCTTTTGGAAAAGCGCTGGGTTATTGAATGCTGTTTTGTAAAAGACGATAGAGAAGTTTACATAATAGCATTTGACGAGAGGGAAGAACAAACTGACAGCAGGTAATGCATAAGAGAAATTGGTGTAAATGGGTTCCAATGACTTCAATAAATGCTCTAAGGTATCTTTGATTGCTGAAAAACATCACTTAAACACTGTATTCTTCTTTAAAACCATGTTCTTTTCTGAGAAAATGTAACATAAGTAATTCTGTTTGAATCGGACAGCCTGCAGGGATTTGCATACTCTGATTAAAATGTCTTTGTTCTTGCCAAAGTTTTAAACAGAATCATGGCATGCTGTATTAAAACCTGAAAAGAAGTCATTTTGTTTAACTTAGTAGGGTGTGTTATTTATTAAGGCTTTAGCTCAACGTATGAAGTCATTGTTCATGTAAAGACTGCCATATGCTGGATTTGTTACAGAGCGATAGATCTGATGTTGGCTATTTCTGAAATCGAGGAAGATGAAAAAATCAGAAAAAAACAAAAACAAAAACAAAAGACTTTATGCTCAGAGTGACGGTTACTTTGCGTAAAATGTTGTGCGTTTAGCCTTGTCATTAACAGTTTGAAGCAAATAACAGTACATGGCAATGAAGAGGGGAGTTCTACAGAATTTAGAAGGGTCCAGTGCATTACAGAGCCAAGATAAAAATGGAAAGGTGGGATATTTAAGGAAAAATACAAGTGGAATTGGTGCTGTTGTTATATTGAATAATTTTTAGTCATTTGTTCCTCTGCTTATGGAAATAACCACAGGGTTATCTTCGCTCGTATGCCTCTTTAGTCACATGTTTGGAAGTCAAGTGAAGTCTTATCCACACTTGATTGGGCTTTAGGGGGGTGGGTGAGGATTGAGAATATGGAATTTAAGTGATGTTGGAGAATTTTGCTCAGACATCAGCTGATTTTGTGCCCTGCTTATCAAATGGTTCCTAATAACATTCGGTAACCATAACATTTTAACAGTACTCTTTATCTATTAAAATGTCATATTTATTCTACACTATAATTTCAGTATGTAATATAATCAATGAATAATTCATATTTAAACAAATTACATTAATTTATAATTAATTTATACAATTAAATATAATATAAATAAACATTTATAGATATTATGCATTATATATAATTTTTTTTTTCCACATAAAATGCAAAAAATAAAAAAATAAATAAATAAAAATAAAAAGGTTAAAAGTTGTTAGTTTTTACAGTTGTTACCTTAAGGTGCTATTTCTATGTGATCTAACCATTTAAAATACTTGTGTTGGAGTAACCTAAAGTAATCATGTTGATTGAGTCATACTAAATAATATTTTTGGCTTCAATAAAACCAGTCAATTTAAATGATACTACATGAAACATTTTTTTAGGTTACAGGTGAGCAGAGATCCACCAATTTTTACCATTGAAATTCCATGACTCTCCATGACCTACCAGAATCAGAATCAGAATGAGCTTTATTGCCAAGTATACTTACACATACAAGTAATTTGTCTTGGTGACAGGAGTTTCCAGTGCACAACAATACAAAACAGCAACAAGACACAGATAATAAAAGAAATAAATAAAACATTTAATGAAAAATAAATAAAAAAATTCAATAGAAAATAAAGTATATATAGAATACACAATAAGACCATATATATATATATATATATATATATATATATATATATATATATATATATATATATATATACACACACACACACACACACACACACACACACATACATACACACATACATACATACACACATACACATACGTAGTGCAAATCTAAATACAAATCTGTTATATACAGTGCAAGGGAATGTAATGGCAGAAGAGGTTGGATGTGTTGGATAAATATAAAAAGACTAGACTGTGAATTGCACATAATTATTGCCAAAGGGACAGTTTTAACTGTTCATGAGATGGATAGCCTGAGGGAAAAAACTGTACCTGTGCCTGACGGTTCTGGTGCTCAGAGCTCTGAAGCATCAGCTAGAAGGCAACAGTTCAAAAAAGTAATGGGCAGGGTGAGTGGGGTCCAGAGTGATTTTTCCAGCCTTTTTCCTCACTCTGGAAGTGTATAGTTCTTGAAGGGAGGGCAGGGGGCAACCAATAATCCTCTCAGCAGTTCGAACTGTCTTTTGTAGTCTTCTGATATCTGATTTCGTAGCTGAACCAAACCAGACAGTTATTGAAGTGCAGAGGACAGACTCAATGACTACTGAGTAGAACTGTATCAGCAGCGCCTGTGGCAGGTTGAACTTCCATGACTGGCAAAGGAAGTACAACCTCTGCTGGGCCTTTTTCACAGTGGAGTCAATGTGGGTCTCCCACTTCAGGTCCTGTGAGATGGTAGTGCCCAGGAACCTGAATGACTCCACTACTGCCACAGTGCTGTTTAGAATGGTGAGGGGTGTCAGTGTGTTCCTCCTAAAGTCCACAGTCATCTCCACCGTTTTGAGCGTGTTCAGCTCAAGGTTGTTTTGACTGCACCAGACAGCCAGCCGTTTAACCTCCCTTCTGTATGCAGACTCATTTTCATCTCGGATGAGGCCGATGACAGTGGTGTCGTCTGCAAACTTCAGGAGCTTGACAGAGGGGTCCTTGGCGATGCAGTCATTGGTGTAGAGGGAGAAGAGTAGTGGGGAGAGCACACATCCCTGGGGGGCACCAGTGCTGATTGTACAGGTGCTGGAATTGAATTTCCCCTGTCTCACAAGCTGCTGCCTGTACGTCAGAAAGATGGTAATCCACTGACAGATAGACATGGGAACAGGGAGCTGGTGTAGTTTAGTCTGGAGTATAGCTGGAATGATGGTGTTGAAAGCCAAACTGTAGTCCACAAAAAGGATCCTTGCATATGTCCCTGGTTTGTCCCTGGACTTTCCTGGAATTTGTGATTACTGAATACAGGTCTTTAAAAAAACATTTAGATTCAGACCGATTTCTGAAACATTTTGACCTATTTATTGACAAGAACTGACTCAAAATAATGACTTGTTCACAAATGGTACGTCACTATGGCTTGAGAGCAAGATTTAATGCACACAATAGCAAAACCTAGTTAATTAGATATTTTTGAGCTGAGGAAAACTAGTTAAATGTACTTTCACTATAGACATTTTTATGACTTTTAAAATGTTATCGATTTCCTTGACTTTTCCATGCCTGGAAATCACAATTAAAAATGTCCCGATATTTCCAGGTTTTCCATGACTGGGAACCCTGAGTGAAGATTTTTTACATCATAATATAATTTAACATGGCAATTTTCTACCCTATATCTGTCCATTAAGCCCTGTTCACCGCCAACAACATTGTTCCATGGTGTCGCTAGACTCTGCGATTTGTGTCGCCGGTGGGCTTTCCTACTGCTGTCACTTTAACATTATTGGTGGGCTGCACATCTGGCCATAGTAGCTTTGGAAATTCTGATTACAGATTATACTGCCGGTAAAATTAAGATATTATTCTAATTTGACAAGGAATAAATTCTATTGCTTCTAAAAATTAACATTCAACAGGGGAGTGTTTTTATATAACCTGCAGCAGCACTCAATGCATCATATCATGAACAAGATAAACAATCTATCAATGTATGAATCAAAATCACTCGAAATGCCGACATGGATTTCAATGTATCATTTTTCTTTGGCTATATCCATGTATGTGGTTAAAGACAAATGAAATTGAACAGTGAAATCGCTCACAGAAACTTTTAACAACTTCTTGCCTACACTCAACTCCAGTCTCTCACACATTTGCTGCCTGGAGATGGATGACTTAGTCTTAGTATTTGTATAAAGTTTACATTTTCTCAACTTTGTCTTATCACTCGCTACGGCGACCTCTGAGGCCAACGGTCACTGCAGCTTGTGTTGCTGGAAGTCGCTCTGCTCTCATTGAAAATAAATGGGATCATGTCACTTTGTCGCTCGATGCTGCCAGCGGTGTAAATGGGGCTTTAGTCTTAAATGGTTTGTTGTTTGCAGCTGTGCCTTTAATACATCGATATAAACACCATTTTCACATGTGAAATGTGAACTGCGGGTTTGTTGCCGGGTCCAAAATACTGTAGGTATTAACTGCATTATCCATCAATTACAACCTCTGTGCAAAGCCTGCTTTGCGACTGCAATGTGCAAGGTTCACAAAACACTCAGGAATCTTGTTAAAAATGAAGTTAAGCCACTCGTTTCTAATGTTTGGATTCTTCAGAAGGATCTGCAGAGTGGCAGGTGCTACACACATCCAGGAACAGCACAAGGTTTGATGGAATTTCCCACATTTTCCTCTTATCGTTAGTTTTTCTGGCATTTAGGAATGGTTTCTTTGCTACTTTCTTCTTATTACCTCACTATGACTGGACGAGCCAAGTTTCTGAACATTGAAGCGTCGTCGATGACATTTAAATGTGGATAACCATGTGTGTGTATGTATTAATGACCTGAGATCAGAGCGCTGTGGATGTTTTTGCAGCATAGTTTCAATAAGTGCCGTTTTATCACTGAAGTTTTGAGTTCTTAAAGTTACGGTTTATTTTCATTGTATAAATGAAGTCTTTTATCTCAAAAGATCAAGGAATATTTGATTCCTCATGATATGACTTCTTTATTTAAAAAGATTCAGTCAAACTTTCCTCTAAACAGAGAAAACAAGGACAGAAAAGCCAGAAAGAAAGAAATACTTTTATCTTAAGGATTTAATGGAGTTTGTAGAGGGCCAGAGAGAGGAGGATACAGGAAGTGTTTAGATGAACATAGTTAATGGGGGTGGCATATTGGTGAATTATTGAAGAGAGTTTATAGGTTGATGCCATGTAATGGCCACACTATTATTTCTCTCTTGATTCATATCCTCTCTCTGAGGAGGTTATTTTTAGGGGTCAGTATTATTATATGAGGATGTACTTAAGACATTACTGCAAAATAGCTGCATTATGGAAGAAGCAAGAGAAAAACTGAGTTACACACATTGTCTGTGGTGCTTCAGAGGGATGGGACTTATTTTCTTAAGTTGTTCTCATCATTATGACATGTGCTGTGTGGCAAGTGATCTCATGTTCTATTTTTGTTCCTTGCACGGGTTTAAATCACTCCTTCGCACAGTCTTGGGGTAGATTCATTTGTCAGTTTAAATAAATAGTTCACCCAAAAAAATTATGAATGATGAAATTCCTTATTTACTCAACCTCATGTTCTTCAGAATCTGTTAGGTATTATCCAAATCAGTATGGCACCTTCAGAAACATTGTGTCAGGTTTGACGTCAATGACGTTTGGTCAGGAGACACAAGAGAACCAATGGTGTTTGCCGTAAACGACGTCCAGTCTGGTGCAAGCATATCCGCTTTGCCATTTTTGTAATCTATACGACTTTTGCAGCATAGTCTCATGAAAATTAATTGACTGTGACGCAAAGGCATAGGTCTGGTTTGAAAGTTGGTAGGGACGTATAGCAAGGATAATATTTAAATGTTGGTATTTAAACAATGTGATAAAGTCAGTCTGGTAATATAGCAAAATAACATTATTATGTCAAATAACAAGTATAATTTCTAACAGTATTTATCTGCCCCACCATATTAAATATTAGACTTGGTTTTAAGAATTTCTAAAGAATAAACAAATTAAGAATTGACCACTGCACGGTTAGGAGGAAAAATGTGAAATGTGATAAAAACTTGGATAATATGCAGCGATATGCGATAAAAGGTTAATGGGTCAAAATCAAATGTTATCTTTTTCAAGAAGATTTACCATGAGAAAATAATATCCAAGGGACATAAAGTGACATTCTGTAAAATGTATTATCCACCATTAAAAAAAATGGAAATCTAAAAAAAGGTTAGGCTAAATTAACAATTTACATGTGTAAAATGACATCACAAGATGATCAAATTATTGGGAGAATGGAACATTGGAACATAGACATTCTCCCCCACTTTCTGCTTTCCAACTGCCCTCACTCCCACATAACAATTTCTCATATTGCATATGTATATTATATGTACTTACGTTTTTATCTGAAAAAGTAGGCCTTCTCAAACAAAGTAGGCTTTAGGTTTAGCGTACAATTAATTATTTTTTTTTTTATCACAAATGCCTTTGTTTTATTGACACAACTTTATTTTCTAGTCCCGATGCTCCAGTGTGCAAAATAAAACATTTATTGGGAGTTATACCAGCATCTTAAAATCCTGCACCTCTTACAATCGTTCAGTTCGTCTTTCTGAAGAGGGCACTTGTCAGGCCGTAAAAGCAGAATCCTCCATTGGGCTGCATGCACAACTCATGACATTTTTCACTAAGTTACGTAGTCATTACATTTTTCACTGTTACATAGTCATTACACGAAAACTATGCTTGTTTAAAACTACTAATTTCAAGGATTGGTTGTAAAATACCAATGGAAATTTGCCCGTGTAGTCTCCAGAAAATATATATATATATATTTTTTTTTTAATCTTAAAAACGACTGTGATTGGTGCATCCTGAACAGCGCTGAGAAAAGGAACAGGTGCCACATGACAACACTGTTTCTGTGCTGTTTTAGAAGAGGTAGAACAATAATTTACACATTAATAATTTTACTAAGTACATTTAATAGAAAATAAAAACATAGTATAAAGTTAAAGTATTTTCTGTGTGGTAAAATTGTCTAAATGTTGGTCGGGACATTTCCGATTTTCTGAAAGTTGATTGGGACATGTCCATATCATCCCTACCTAAAAGCCTCTGCTGAGATGACATTTTTGCAAGTTATATTATGTGGTTTCTAAAATGTATCGCGGCAGTTCCTAGGTGAAATGTCCACTATATTTTTCTAAAAGCAAGTTCTCCAAAACAGATGAGGTTTTTTAAGGTAAATGCTCTATCGAGTTTTGAATCAACAAAACTGACCTCCCTACCCTAAACCTTTAACTTAAACCTTAGCAATAATGTCATAAAAAGCGAATGTGAGATGAAAAACGCAATTGCTGAAGCAACTGCACAATTTTCTGGTGCTTCGATGACACTTTTGGCTCACGTGTCGTCTCGCATGGTTTTCAAGACTCTTTCCCTGTCCTTTGCCTTGCAAGTACAGCGCTCTCTCAGTTGAGCTACCGGGCAATTTGATTGCAAGCTTGTAAATGTAGTTGGTTATGCAATGCAAATGTTAATATGCATCACCTTACAAGTCATGCATTATAGTAAAATTGTGCAGATGTCATAAGATGGCATTGTGTGAGGAACAGAGCGAAAAGTATGTGTTTATGAACTGACTTTTTTTCTAGATTTTTGTGAAAGCGAATAAAAGTTATCGAGCACATTAACATGCACATCAATACACTGATTGCTCCCAAAAATCAGCTTATTTAAAAATAATCTGACAAAGCAAGAAAACCGTGTTTACATAAGATTTGAAATAATCGCGTTATTCGCTGCTTTTGACGTAAAACCAAAAAAAGAGACATGCGCTCAACATGGATAAGCCGGTGAGAACACCGGTAAAGGTGTTTACATGCTACGCAAAATCGATGAAATGGGCAAAAATCTACCCTGTCAACTGGTTTATTCTCATGCCGTTTATAACCTTACACCGATAAAGGAATTCTGTTTATTACGTTTACATGAAATCACAATTTTGCATTTGCCCTTATGAAAATTTAAATGTATTTATTTATTTATTTATTGATATAGTTTTAACAGTGGTATTTGTAACAAGAATAAGAGTAAGCACATGGAAGCATGTATCTTCTTAAATACCGTGGTTAGATGTCACATGATTTCTATAAAACAAATTATGGCATTTTTGTAATTACAAACAGTAGGCCTACTCTAAACGAATGTAAAAACAATAAATACAAAGTATAAACATTTAAAAGTTGTAGCAAACATTTATTATATTCCCTCATTCCCCTAATGTAGCCTATGACAAATTTAATAGAGCTGAAGTAGTGATATGATAATCTGTATTATGAATCTGTTTCTGCCTAAAGTACAGTTAGTGTTACTATAGTAAATTCAAGGGTGGTCATGTAGAATTCTGTGCCGAATTCAAATGGTTTCCGTGTCTCGTGCTGTGCTTCTCACTGGTTCTCGCAGCGCTGCAATGATCAGAGGTGCGCGTTTAAGAGCTCGAGACCGGTCTGTGAATAAAAATGCACCTGCTTTGCAATCACACTGCTCTGTCCATTGAACTGTATCCATCTATATAGCCGTACAGGTGCAGTAGCGGAGGTTGTGACTTCACCTGTGTATTTGACGCTCAATTCAGATGCGTCGCTAGACTTCAGAATCAGATGAACCGTGGTGCAAATGCATACCAACCCTTTTAATGCAAACAGGAATTTGGCGATAGATTTGATTAACGGGGGAGGGGGAGGTACCACCCCCGTTGAGAGTCCCTGACTTAAACAAAGCTGATTCCAAATTGATTCAAAAGTCTTTCCAGCGAATTCACAGCACTTTTCTTTTTTATTTATGGCAGCTGTTTCTGTTAAGTTGATTAGATATGCGTTTCTTTCACCACTCGTCTTTGGTGAATTGCATTTTTGGTGGTTTGTTTGTTTGACAGCATGTACTTTGCGTTCACCAAAACAGAAATCTTCACTAAAATGAAAAGATATACCACATTCCGTGGGGGCCTCTTTCTCTCTCTCTCTCTTGCTCTAGATTTAATGCAAGTTATTAATGCCGTCCAGATGTACTTTTTGCATTGCATTGTTAGGATGTACAGGTCCAGACAGGAACTATCCTCTTTAATCACTTAAAACTCTGCAGAAGTAAATATCATGTTAAATGATTATTGTTTTTAGCACTTAAAGGAGTATTCAATATTCCATACAAGTTAAGCTCAATCAGCTGCATTTGTGGCATAATATTGATTACCAAAAAAATTTGTTTTGACTTGCCGCTCCTTTTCTTTAAAAAAAAAAAAAAGCAAAAATCTGGGTTACTGTGAGGTACTTACAATGGAAATAAATGGGGTCAGTCCGTAAACATTCAAATACTCAATGTTATAGCCACAAGACATAAACAAAATGGTTGTTAACATTTTAGTGTGACAATGTAATGTCAACAAACCCTAAAACGACTGTAAAAATGACAATTTAAACAACTTTACAGCTCAAATAATACATGAGTTTTAACAGAAGAATTATTAAGTGTAAGTGCTTTTATAAAACTATATGTCACAAATGCAGTCGATTGAGCTTGTATTGAACCCAGAATATTCCTTTAAAGGAATTTGTCATTCCAAACTTCCGAACCCATATTACTTTTTTTTTTCTTCTGTTGAACACAAAAGGAGAAACTTTAATGAATGTTGTGGCTGCTCTTTTCCATATAATGAACGCGAATAGGGACTGGGACTGTCAAGCTCCAAAATGATAATAAAGCACTATAAAATTATTATAAAATTGGTCCTTACAAACAGTGATATTAAATGTGACCAAACTTGATGTGACACGTCTAAGGGTGGGCAAGATTTTCAATTAATAATGACTTAAATTTTGTTTTTCAGATGAAGTTATCGTATGATATTAGAATACTTGGAATAAAGCGTGGAAATTATATGGACTACTTTTGTGGTGATCTTTTTTGTTTGTTTTTATTTTTGGAGCTTGGCTGCCTCAGTAAACATTTACTTTTGTTATATTTTTATATTTATTATCTGTTCCACAGAAGAAAGAAGGTCATACAGGTTTGGAATGACATAAGGGTGGGAAAACAATGACAGAATTTTCATTTTTGGGTGAACTATTTCTTTAGACCATGCAGTTATTCTGACATGCAGGAATTTACAGTCAACATTTGCATGGAACAAGGGATGGAAGGCTCTTGATTATGCTCTCTCTCTCTCTCTCTCTCTCTTTTGTTCTGCCTTTTCTGCAATACATACAGTTGTTTGAAATTTATGAGATCATACTGTAAATTTTAAAATGTTCTTTTTCGTCTGTTCTATTTGATTCAATCTTTTTCGCTTGTTTCACAATCTGGGTTGGATTACTAAAGGTCATGCATTTTTTAAAAGCCCATATGCCTCATCCTTGTGACTTATTAAGTATTCAAGGAGAAACTGAAAGGCCTATTCTTTTTTTTCCCTGCATTTTCAATTCAGAGTCCTCCTATGCTCATACCTTTCTCCACACATTGCTCTAATTCCCACCCCACTGAAAACAAATTACCCTTTTAAAATCAGATTTTTTTTACCTTTGAATAGAATTTGCATAATTGTCTGGTGAGGTATGATATTTCTCCTTTTTCATAACGAATAACATACAAGCCGTCCAGATGTGTATTATTACATGCCTTGTCAGTCTGCAGTAATGAGAGTTCTCATTCACTGGATAAGTGCTGGGTGTGTGTGTTTGAGTGTGCGTGTGTTACTCATGTAATTTGTGGGGTCAGTATTTATCAGTTCAAATGAATTCTAAAATGTTGTGCTTGGATTTCTCACAGGCTTGGTTGTTTAAAGATATTTGGTTGTACATCCAGTTGCCAGTGGAGATATTTTATGCAGTTAACAGCCTCATGTTGGGAATTTTTAGGACATATCAATGCCCAAAGGCAAAATATTTTGCTCAAGCATGCAGATGCAAATGCTTAGGATGCTGTCCCATTGTACATGATTAGAGCAGAAAGATACACTGGTACATTGACTCAAATGCAAATTTAGTCATCAGCACAGTACGCACAGACTGTCAAAGTGCGTATTCGTCCAACACGTTCGTATGGAAAAGATTTAGGATCCATACAAGTAGGCCCAAAACATACTCTACGCAAGTTCGTGAATGCAAACACTGCTAGCAATGCAAGCTTGATTTCACGCTTTGTTACGTTCTAAATTGTGTTCAAATGCAATATATAACATAATGCAAGTATACACATTACATTCTAAAAGCTAGTGTATACTTCCGTGTGCCAATACATCTCACGCATGGTGCACGTGACACAAATTCCATCATCAGGACAGTATGCGAGGTCTGTCGATGCATGCATCGAACACGTCCGACGGGCTTGCAGTCAAAAGAGTAATGCCAGTTTTGTTTTAAGAAAATATTTAAGAGACATGCAATTAGGCCCAAAACTAAGGTTGAGTTGACTTTTAGAATGTAATGTGTAATTGCATTGCATTATAAATTGCTTTCGGACACATTTCAGAGCACAACAATTCATGAGATCAAACTTGCATCGCTAGAAGTGTTTGCAAGGAGTTTGTTTTGGGCCTAAATGTACAGTATGTATCTTAATGTTAATTTTTTTCATTTGAAAAAACAAAACAAAAAACAGTGTAGTTGGTTTATGCAGGGATCAGGTTTGACTCATTCATCAAAGTCTCTCAGGTGTCTATGTCATATTTGGACTACCGTGTCAGCCCTCTTTGACTTTTCTATGAAAGTCTTTTGAAATCCATCTGAGCATGTCCATCTTAGTTCCTGTATTACCCTGGATTCGAGCTCAGCAGCTGCCCTGTATTCATGAATCACATTTAAAATGTGTCTGGACAGCGTTCCTGAGCTCTGAGAACTTCTCAAATTCAGACAGAAGGAAGAAGAAGTAGGGAGAAGTGTGTTGTTTCCAACATAATTTCCAGTAAGTGTTTTGTAACACATCACATCAAATTAAAACCAAATTGCCATTATTTCCACCTAATACTCCCCGGGGCAAAGAAGGTTGGCGGTCTGACAGCCGAGAGTGATACAAACTACTTTATTTAAGTGCTAAGAGTCTACACCCTACCTACACACATGCACCCAGTCCATCCCTTGTGTCATTAATCCCACAGTTAAAATGATGTCATCATCGTAACCCAACGATTGTCTGTTGTACACCCATCAGAATCTGAGGCAACCTGCTGTACTTGTTGATGTTTATAACTAAGCTCAGTGATATAAAGAGTACAGATGACTTTACATTCAATAGTCCCATTTGGATTTAATTTATGAGTAAATGTATAAATTATGTAAATTATGTGAATACGTTGATATTGTATGTTTTGGTTTCTTTGTGTATGCTTCTTTTGAATGTACGAATACCTATGAATGCCTCAGTTTAAGGAGTCTTTGAACATTGTGTCACAATATCTTTTTTTCCCCTCAACAAATCCTGGAAGACAAATCTAGGTTTTGTTCAGAATGGATAGTCTGTTCGTTGACATTTGAGGTTGTGCTGATATTTTTAGTGTTCTCCGCTGTGATTTGGACTAATTGCTCCGCTGTCTCCCTTTAGTTTTAAGAGCTCATTCTTGGCAATAAATTCTCTGGAGAAGCATTGGCGCTTCTCGCTCAAACGAATCACCTCTTTTTTCCCTTTTCTGTGTTCTGGAAAAGAGCCGTGCGTGTCAACACTTGAAAAGCTCTTGTACTGTGGTAAAGGAACTGAAGTAACAGCCATGACGTGCATTGATTCGGAATGCTGTACAGAGAAAGTAAATATTGAGCTTGAAATTTAGCTGCATGTATGCTCAGCAGACTACTTACAGGCAAGTTAAATAATGCATGCCAAAAATGGAACTCACCTTTTTGGGGCAAATAATTATTATTATTTATTTTTTTCATACATTGGCAGGGAAAAAAATGACTTTATAGACAGGTGAAATGTCACTTGAAACTACAGTAGATTTGGAGGTTTAATTCTCATTTTTCAGTGCTGTGTTTTGTGGCCTGTTCTTCTGGACAATGTTTTGATGCAGCATCGTATGATTTATTGCCATGCTGACATCCTCAGTGCATTTACCCTATAAACATTTAATGGGACTGAATACATGGACATAGAAGAAATGCACATGAAATCTTTCTGATAATAGCTTTAAAGTAAATCTTGCTTCAAGGAATATGTTGCAAGACCATCAGAAAAACATTATTTCCTTGTTTGTGCACTCTTGTTTTTTTAATTATTGGGTGTTTCTTCAATAATAGGCACTTTTATGTCCCAGGGGTTGATTTTTATTAAAACTAACAGGGACCCACTTTATATTGAGTGTCTTTAACTACTATGTACTTAAGCATTTGCTACAATGTACTTATTATGTACATATGTCTTTTTGCATTGCACTTACATTTAAAGTACGTGCATTTAATTATATCTGCAGTTACACTGTTAACATTACCCTTAACCCTAACCCCCACCCTACTCTTAAAGCTGATACGGGTATGGGCATACCTCATCCTCAGTAGCAGCAACTGTGAATCTTGTGAGAATTTTGTAGGACAACATGTAGTTATACAATAAATACATTGTATATAGTATTCATTCTATGTTAGTAAATAGTAGTTTAAGACACCTATTATTAAATGGGACCACTAACACATATAAACTTTTTTTCTTCTTTTTATTATATGAAGATCACATTAAAACTGTCTTGGGAAGTTTTTTCCAAAAATTTAAAACTCCTAATATTAATTACCACATATTAAAAACTATGATAATTGTTTTTTTGATTAAACATATTTAAAAACATATTTATTTAAACATAAACCATTGAAATATTTATAACATATATGTGTAATGGCCACTTGCACTTACATTTTATATATATATATATACACACACACACACACACTACCATTCAGAAGTTTAGGGTCACTTACTCATTCTTTTTTTATTTTTATTTTTTTATTTTTTTCACATTTTAGAATAATAGTAAAGTCATCACAACTATGGAATAATAGAAATGAAAATATGGGAATTATGTTGTGACTAAAAAAAACAAAATAAATCAAAACTATGTTATATTTAAGCATACGCCTTCAGACCAAAAGATTTTTAAGATCATGGGAAACATTTCAGGCAAGTGACCCCAAACTTTTGAATGGTAGTGTGTGTGTGTGTGTGTGTGTGTGTGTATATATACATATATATATATACTCTTAAAAAACTTTTAATTGCAAACTTTTTTTTTTGTTATTGGGTGTTTAGATTTTATTGACCCAAAATAATAATTATTAGTTGTAGTAGTAGTATTATCATTGTTTATAAAAGAACAGCAATGTCAGAGAAGCGCATGATGTACATGATGTGTGAAGAAAACAAAGGTAAAAATCACTTATTTTTATTGTGCATCATTTGCAAGCAAGCTGTTACATTGTCAGCTGTGTGTTATTAGGATACATGAAATGCTAGTGAGGAAAAGACTTGAGTTGGCCATTTTAGCCGATTTTTTTTAAAATTTCATTTCCATCATCGTCATTTCATTCGGTTCAGGGAAAATATGACCAAAAATGACAGAATTCACTGTTGGACATTGTTAGTAGAAACATTTATAAACTAGTTAGTTTGAACTGGTGATTTAAGGGAGTTAACATTTCTAAATGTCCACCAGGCCAAAAGTGTCTAAATTTTTTTTAGAGCCATAAAGCAGCTGATGTGATTTGTAATTTGACAATGTAAGGCTTCTCAGGAACCCGTGTCAATGCTTTATCTCATCAATCTTGAGTAAAATAGTTTCAGTTGAAATTATTGTGCTCTCTCTGTTTCACTGTCTTGTTGCATTCCTGCAGTGTAATGTTTCTCCTTGTAATTTTGAACTCTGCAATTAAAGGCCTTGAGCTCTTAAATAGAACTCGCTGTGGATGCAGATGAAAGCAACAGCAAATGCTGTTTCTCTGATATGGGCATTCAAGAATGTTAACACATGTTTAGAGATGGATTTTGAGTCCCTTTATTGAATTGCAACAGAAATGGTACATTGCTATTTTCCCACAGTATTGCGCTGTGAGCATTGAAGATTGTCAAATAGATTCAAACTGCACACTTTACCAGTAAATTACAGCGAAAGCTCTTTGTTTGTCTGCTGATCTTTTGTTTTCTATCATACGCATTATGAACGCTTGAATGTTTGGATATTTTTTATGGCAGGGTGTTATGTAATGCTCCTAAATGCCACAGAGCTTTCTATTTGTAGCAGCTTCGAGCTTTTAACATCAGATTAATTCTTAAAAGGCTTTTCCTCCTGTCTAAACAATGACCAATAAACACAGCAGCCATGGCTAAGCAGCTCAGAGGAACTTCAATAACATGCTCATTACTCACATAGATATTTATAGTTTCACATACCGGTTAATCTCTCCTCTCTTTCATCCACTGGTCTCCATTTCTTGCCTGGATGTTATTATGACAGGAAGTAGGGCGCAAACTGTTTTTCACATATTAAACTTTAATCAGACACTAGCTCTTAGCATAGCTTTTAGCAATTGACACATTAAAGAATGAGGTTTGAATTTTGCCGTATGCAGAATGGTGTCATTATTCAGATATTAGTGCATTCGAATGGAATGGGTACAGACATACTGTAGATGCTGAACTGATGCATATGTAACACACTCACTGAGCACTTTATTAGGAACACTATGGTCCTAATAAAGTGCCCAACGCGGTCTTCTGCTGTTGTAGCCCATCCGCCTCAAGATTTGACATGTTGTGCATTCTGAGATGTTAGTCTGCTCACTACAATTGTACAGAGCGGTTATATGAGTTACCATAGCCTTTCTGTCAGCTCGAACCAGTCTGGCCATTCTCCGTTGACCTCTCTCATCAACAAGGCGTTTCTTTCAGCAGAACTGCCGCTCACTGGATGTTTTTTGTTTTTGGTACAATTCTGAGTAAAAGACTGTTGTGCGTGAAAATCCCAGGAGATCAGCAGTTACAGAAATACTCAAACCAGCCCATCTGGCACCAACAATCATGCCAAAAATCACTGAGATCACATTTCTTCCCCATTCTGATGGTTGATGTGGTTGATGTGGACATTAACTGAAGCTCCTGACCCGTATCTGAATGATTTTATGCATTGCACTGCTGCCATACGACTGGCTGATTAGATAATCGCATGAATAAGTAGGTGTACAGGTGTTCCTAATAAGGTGCTCAGTAAGTGTATTTGACACACTTCTGGTTTGGTATGTACTGTAGCACAAGTTCTAAGTGTGAAGGGATGAATGACTGTGTCATACGTGACTGGGTTCTCCTGCACTGACCTATAATTGTTCTTCAAAGGGAAAGTTCACCCAAAAATGATAGCTCTCTCATCATTTACTCACCCTCATTCCACACTTTCTTTCTTCTGTGGAACACAAACATAGATATATACAATGTCTTCTAAAAGGATACAATGGCTTTGGATGAGAAACAGACCAAAATTTAGGTCCTTAATCACTCTAAATCTTGACATCCGGCCTGACTGGACCACAGTGCAGGCTTTAAGACAGTTATTCTTATTCATATTCATATTTGCAATGTGGCCTCAGAGTTTGGATCCCACCATATATACACATGATTCTAAGTGTATATAGTGTTATTATGAAGTCTATTTTAGTATATCAAATAATGTTATCTTGGAAATGGCTATATTTATTGTTCATAGTGTAGGCCTATTGTACTGCAGTATAACCTGCTTCTGCAAACATGCAGCCATATGATTGATTACGTCTCTGAGAACCCGACGTGAAGTTTTGGAGGACTCTGGCTTTTCCGTTATGACCTCGTGTGGACAAGCAGAGTGGAGTGATATCACTGAGTGATTGATGATGTGCGAGTCCTCAGAGAGCCTTCTGATTGGCTGGGGAGGATCACATGACACCAGTCTGGCTGACCTGTGCTGATTTGCGTCAGATATAGCACGCTTGTCCGACATGATGTTTGGCACTCTTCAGAAGGATTCTGAAAAAATATAAAACCTTTAGTTTTTAATCTGCTGTCTGCTGCTTGATAACCGTGCATATTATCAAATCCTGCTTGATTATGCGAGGACAAATACACATTTAATTGCATTACTTTGTGAAATTGCGTGTCCTACGTGGCCCGGCTGTGCTGAAAGTGAATCCCCCGCTGTGAGTAGTTCCAGTTAGAAAGCCAGATCCCCTGCAGGTGTTCTCTGAATGCGGATCCATCCATATTCATTCCTGCTTCACGCAGAGGATGTCTCTGTATCCACACTTTTTGTCTTTCATTTGACTTTTTCGATTCATTAGACGTTAAGGTCCCAAACATCAATGACATTGCAGATGAGAAGATGCCCATCAATTCTGATCACTGGGGGGGTGGCGGATCCGACCGTATCATAACTATTATGAATGATGCATGATCTGTATTCTTACCTAGTTATTACTATGCCAAATGAAGTATCATATAACAAATCTTCAGGTCTCCCCAAAGTGATTTGGTTTGAATTGTGGCATCAGTGGACATAGTGATCTCATTGGTATTTGAAGGTATTCGTACAGTATGTGCACAATTTTATTTCTGTATGTTTAGATAGACCCAAATTTACAATATCAGCATATAAACAGCATCTAAGAGTAAACTGTTTTTGCATAGAGCACTGTGCAAAAGTCTTAGGCACATTAGATGTTTTACAAAAACATTTGTCTTAAGATGGTTATATTATATATTTTGCTTTAGGCTATGTCCACATCAATCATTTGAAAAAGGCATTTCATTTCGAAAGGCTCTCCGTCCACACTGTCATTTTCAAGCATTTTCGAAACATTTGTCATCCATACTGAAACATATGAAAATGCTTAAAGAGCACCTATTATGGTTTTTCAAATATTACCTTTCATGTAGTGTGTTATATAGCTGTTTATGAATGTAAAAAATTCTGCAAAGTTTCAAAAATCAAAGTGCATGAAATATGGAGTTTTTGACACCCAAAAGAAAGAACCGATTCTGAACACATGAAACGAGTCGTTAGTAATTCCAGACTTACGTCCTGTACTAACCTACGTGATTTGGTAACAAAAAACCCGCCTCTGGTCTGTTTACATGTACAGCCTGTGCAGGATGTTAGCCTGTTAGCTGTTAGCCTCTGCTAACCGGCTAACTCACGTTATTGTCAAACTACATATAAACTTAACACAGAGAAACGTCCTGTTCTCGTCGTGCTTGCGATGGTGGTTCGGGTTGATCTTACGATGTATCACTATCGGACTCGGGCTCAAATTGATAAGGTAAAACAGACATTTTTTCAGACGGAGCTGAAACTCGGATATGGTTGTGGGCGTTTCCTTTCCGACACGCGCTGTAAGCGGTAGACCAATCACAACAGACTCACACATCTGACCAGTCTGAGCAGAGTAGGCTCTCTGAAAGGAGGAGTTTAGAATGAATCCTTTAGAACGGATCATTGAAGTCGTTTTTAACACTCGGAAAAAAAGGTAATGCTGCAATTTAAATTATGAGCAAATTAAAATGTTTTTTGACCTTGGATACATGTAAATCCATTGTATGAGACTTTAAAACAAAATTAGGCATGTTTAAAAATCATAATAGGTGCACTTTAAATCCCTTTGCATCTGAAAAATTGCTGTTCCTCGTACGGACTGAAACACAATTGTCCTCATGTTCCACTGCCGGACAGTAATTCTGAATAAACTGATGCATTTGTAACACACTCACTGATAACTTAATTAGGAACACTAAGGTCCTAATAAAGTGCCTGACGTGGTCTTCTGCTGTTGTAGCCCACCCACCTCAAGGTTCGACATGTTGTGCATTCTGCTCACTACAATTGTTCAGAGTTATTATCTGAGTTACCGTAGCCTTTCTGTCAGCTCGAACCAGTCTGGCCATTCTTCGTTGACCTTTCTCATCAACAAGGCATTTCTGTCCGCAAAATGTCCTGGTTACTTTCGTAACCTCCGTTCCCTGATGGAGGGAACGAGACGTTGTGTCGATGTAGTGACACTAAGGGTCACTCTTGGATGCCCTAAACACCTCTGATCTTTGAAAAAAGGCCAATGGGAATTGGCGAGTGGAATTTGCGTGCCACTCCCCCGGACATACTGGTATAAAAGGAGCTGGTATGCAACCACTCATTCAGGTTTTGTGCTGATGAGCCGAGACAAGGTCCCGGCCATTTCAGCGGGTAGTTCAGCGTTGTGGCAAGAGGGACACAACGTCTCGTTTCCTCCATCAGGGAACGGAGGTTACGAAAGTAACCAGGACGTTCCCTATCTGTCACTCACTCGAAGTTGTGTCGATGTAGTGACACTAGTGGTCCCTATACAAAACGCCACGACTACTGAACTGTTACGTGGACTAGCGGTGCGAGATGGGCAGACCTCTGTGTGCCTCGTAGCCAGTGCACCAGGCTGTCACATAACCTCCCCCAATGCTCTTATGAGTGTCAAACGGTCCTTCAGGAACAAGTCGACTGCCCAACAAATAGGAACAGGCTAGCCCAGCCGTGGCCACTTTTCCTCTTTTTTCTCCCCAAAAAGAGTGGAATTTGTTAACCGACTGGGGGCCATAAATATCTACATCGGGGGGGGGGGTGTCACTCCCAAGGGGAAGACACCGCGGAGACCACACCCTGCCCAGAGATGTGGGGGGTATTTCAAGTGGAAATACGTCACATGGTCTTACGGAGTCTTGTCGGAAGTATGTCATGTGGAGAAGTCGCCTACCCGAGGGGGGAGGAGTTTCTATAAGCATGGTGACCGGGGGCAGAGGGGCCTCTGCCCAAGGAAGATTCAGTTTACCAACAGGGAAACGATTTAGCGGAAGATATATCACATGGGGTCACCTATGGGGAACCAGCGCATGTGGAGCACCTACCCCAGAACAGGGCTTAGTTAGCACATGTACTGGGCCAGCAGCGAGTTTCTCCGCAAACTCGTCTGCCACAGGGTTAAGGAGTAAAATCATCCAGGGATCACAACATGTGAACATGACTGGGAGTCAAAGGCACACGTCTTACACCCGGCCAGCTCTCCCAGAACTTACCTGTTCAGACCTGACAACACACGGGATGAAACCGGCTCAACCCGGTGATTATAGAACCTCGCAAAGGTGTTGGGTGTCACCCAGCCCGCTACCCTGCAAATGTCTGCCAAAGAGGCACCACTGGTCAGGGCCCAGAAGGCCGCTACACTCCTAGTAGAGTGGGCTCATAGCACCATGGGGGGCGGCACGTCCTGAGCGTGATATGCCATCACGATGGCGTCAGTGACCCAGTGGGCGATCCTCTGTTTGGAGACAGCACTTCCTTTCCGCTGTCCACCAAAGCAGTCAAAGAGCTGCTCGGAGCTTCTAAAGCTCTGCGTGCGATCCAAATAGGTGCGTAAAGCACGCATCGGACACAGCAACACCAAAGCTGGATCTGCCTTCTCCTGGGGCAGCGCTTGCATGTTCACCACCTGATCCCTAAACGGGGTCATGGGAAACTTGGGCACATAGCCCGGTCGGGGTCTCAGGATCACGTGAGAGTAGCCCGGACCAAACTCCAGGCACGTTTCGCTGACAAAGAACGCCTGCAGGTCCCCTACCCTCTTGATGGAAGTGAGCGCAGTCAGGAGGACAGTCTTCAAAGAGAGTGCCTTAAGCTCAGCTGACTCCAGGGGCTTGAAGGGGGCTCCCCGTAGACCTCGAAGGACTACAGAGAGGTCCCATGAGGGGATGAGATGCGATCTGGAGGGATTCAACCTCCTAGTGCCTCTCTGGAACCTGATGATCAGGTCGTGCTTCCCTAAGGACTTACCGTCCACTGTGTCGTGGTGTGCTGCTATAGCGGCTACATACACCTTCAAGGTAGAGGGGGACAGCGCCCCACCAGCCTCTTCTGCAGGAAGGAAAGCACCGATCCGACTGCGCATCTCTGGGGGTCTTCGCGTTGGGAAGAACACCACTTAAACTTTTGCACAGTACAATATATACAATTTTAGAGACGTACAAATGATTACAGATCATCTGAAGACTGGCCTGAAGACCTGAAATTGCAGAAGCCTTTGTGAGGGTACCACCACAGGTGACCAAGTTCAATCTTCAGACACAACAGGGGGACTCACTTTTATCAGTAAAAGATTGGAATTGACAAAAAAATTAATTTTGTTTGTTGCCAAGAAATCGCTTTTGATGACAGATTTATTTATAAATTAATTCCAGATAGGACGAATAAAAGTAACTTCATTTGAACTTTTTGTATGGCTAAATTTATGTATTATCAATTCTCAGCAAGTATGAAATATAAGTAAAAAAACATAAAATGTATGACATGTCACACAAAGCTGAATTAAATTATGTCAAGTTAGGTAAATGCATTAATTGCTTAAATTCTCAAAAACCCAAGCATTGATATTAATTATATATTTTTTTCTCCTCCTTGAAAATTATTATTTTTAGTTTGTTTTGGGGTGAATTCTGGAAAATAAAACATTGCAGAATTGCAACACTGGGCATTTAGAGTTGCAAAATTTCACAACTGTATTTTTAGAGAGTAAGTGGAAGTTTTGAATTCACAACATGATTCAACACACAAAAGTATATGAAAAACAATTTATTACAAGCAGTAAGGGTAAATTAATCAACAGTTCATACATTTGAGTATTGAAAACTAATGAGTACTATTAATTTTGATGATATATTTGCTGGTATAATCAAAATAATAAAAAATATGCAACTCTATGCAAGGCAGTATACTTACACCACGAATACCATCAATTTTTATTTTTTATTTTTTTTAAATATCAGAACAGTACAGAAAACCGCTGAAAATAATTTGGAATAGTTTATCGCTAATGTACTGAATAGGCTCCATTGTGTGAATATAGAATGACCACTAATGCCCAGCATTGCATTTTTTTTCTTTTTTTTTTTTTTTTTCTGACAATTTCAGAAGAAGTGTCTTAAATTTATGAAAGTTGATATTTTCGGAGGATGTAATCTATTTATTTATTTATTTATTCATTTTCATTAATAAACGTTAGGATTTAGGAAAAAATATTACAGGTCAAATTCAAAAGCATTAGCTATTATCTAATATATTATACATATATTATATATATATGACCTTTTTGTTGACTTTAGCAAGCTGTGACAGTTAACATGCACATTTTCATCACGCCAAAACTGTTGTTGTTTTACAGTTCAGAGTGTCATTTATTGTTTTATGTAGTTTTTACCTTAGTATATTTAACAGAAATTGGATATTATTTAGTTGCTTTAAACAAATATTTTAATTCTGCTACGCTGAGTCTCCGAGGGTTAAATGTGATGCTGTTAAACATATTTAAACTACAGTATATGCAAAAAAATCAAGCTGTGAGTTCCAGGAATTTTCTATGACCCTCAAAGGATTCTTAAAAATTTTTACATCTCTGAAGTTGTTCAAATGTATCAAAGGTTCATGATTTAGATGCTGTCAATACAATGACATAGTACATTTCAGTGTCTATCCAAATGTACATGTGCTAGAACCATACTTTAACAAGTATAGATGAATACTAATCAGATCTCGTTGTAGTGGAAGTAAATAAACACAGTTGCAAAGTAGCAACGCTCCCTTTTGTTACATCTGTACACAACTCAGCTATGACTCTAGAACTACGTGAGGGAACAATAGCCCAACTATGAGGTGTATCAGCTGCTCTTTAACTTCGAAGTGAAGATATGCTTGTCAGAGCTTGCAGCTCTTCCCCCTGGGGCTTGAGGGCACAAATATGCTTTGCTTTGTATACCACACTGACATATCAATGACCCAGGGGACAAATTTGCCCTGCGTTGTATTTCTCTGTAATTAACTGTCATTACGCTGAGTAGTTTTGGCTACTTGGGAAATTAAAGAAAAGGGGGGTTCCATTACGAATAAACAAGATAAAAGCCGCGGTTATTGTTCTCAAAGCACTTGCTGTTTATTTTTTCATATACAGTCAACATTTGTCACAGAGATGAGCATTAACTTTACTAGAGCAAATGGCAAGGGCCCTGGTTGGGTTTTTGCATAGCTCAGTACCATTCATGCAGAAATAATGGAGTACCATTGTGAAGAGCTTCTTTAATAGCCTTCCGCTATGCTTAAACAATTAGTTAGTGCATTGCGCCTCCCCTGCCATTTGGAGCACAGTATCGCAAGGCAAATCATACATCATTCCAAGGATGTAAATGTGAGGGGAGAACATGCTGTTTCAAAAAGGTCATTGGGAAGCATGTGAGGAATAATTTCACAATTGGAGCTCTTGGTGGAAAAAAAAAAAAAAAAAGGCCAGTGGCCTAAATTGGAGGGTGTTGATATGAGGGGCAGGTGTATGTTTGATCTTTGTCCTTTCTTTATTTTTTTCTTGCCTTGTGCATTCTTTTCAAGTAGGAAATATGAGCTTTGTTCCAAAACCTAGTTAGCTGCCTACCTAGACAGCATTTTGAGGCATCATAGGCATACTTCAGAAGCAAAGGCTGTTTAATGTGCTAGGCAGCAACATAATGCTGCCTCCTAAGATCATAAGCTTATTTTGCCCATGTCTAAACAACTTTGATTATCAATCATACTGTATATTGAAATGTTAATTATACATTAGTGGCCGAATTAGTTTAACAGTGGATTATGAGGAGGGTGGCTAATGGTCGATATAATGCCAATTTACAGTATAGGCCTGCAATATAAAATTTAATATTGACAAATGAGACAAAATTGCTTATCTGACACAATATTTAATCACAATTCACCAAAAATTCACTTGGTTATTATCCATTGTCAAGGCTGTTGTCAATGGATTATCAGAACTGACACATGGAGGATCTTAAACTTCTGTTAATTGGACAAGTGGACGGGTTGACGGCTAATGCCTTTAAATCAAACATCGGCCGATTATTCGGCTATAGGCTTATGCATTATATTGGTCTATCACCATTATAAATATACTTTTATTTAATTCAGTACCTGAAAGTATTGAAAAAAATATACTATTTTACCCAATATTTGTGTGTGCTATATATTTTTATGCTTATTAGATTATCACGTTGTTAGCTTAGCAACATGCTAACATCAAACTCTTTGCATGAGTGCTATTTGTGTGGCACACTATTTAAGTTTCTGCCTATGAAGGGTCAAATTGACCACTTATGTCATTTCAGTTAGGATGTTCCCTTAGAAGGTAGCTGCCTATGTAGACAGTAGACAGTGAGGCAGATCACTAGATTTTGGAGCAGAGGTATTCAGTAAGAACAATAAGAACTCAACCACTAACAATAATATGATGAAGATGAGTTTAAAAATGAATGTGTTTACAAGTGCCTGCCTGTTATTTGTTATAACAGAAGGAAAGACCATATGCTCCTTCATTTCCCCCTTCAGGAACATTTTCTTTAGCAACACTGTCTTTGTTTCATTTCATTGTTCAGCTGGGTAGCAATAGAGCACAACAGTGCCTTTTTTTTCGGTGGCTTTGGTTCCGGAAGTATTTTTCCCATTCTTTTTTCTCCATAGAGAATACAAAAAAAAAAAAAAATGTTTTAATAAAGAATTAGAAGCCATGAACCAAACCAGCCAGCTCTGATATGAAACACAACATTACAACCTTTGATTTGAAGCAAAAATGTACCCATTTTTCCTGAAGTTACAGGACTTATTCTTCTCATTTTAGTCTGCTTATCCTTTTATGAGGGAATGAGCTACTCATCCAATGAAGCATTGCGAATTAAGCAATTTTTATTAATGAAATAAAAGGTGACAGAATAATGCAAAACTATCAACAACTATTGTCATTTATTATAAGTTTAAAAAAATAATGTAACCATTTACACCATGTCTTAACCAGGCACGATACAACAGGTTTCCACCGACTTGCAGTTTGCTTGTCACAGTAAATGCACAATCACAGCCAATCAGAACATTTTTTACATTTAATTTATAGCTATGTAGAGCAGGATTTTGGACCAATGAGATTCCACTGTGGTCAGGGCTACCCAGCATGATGCTGTAGAACAAACAAAATGTACTAACAAAATGTCCTGTTGCTCATTGCGGATTTAGTGTATATGGAAGAAGGAATAGAAGAGAGAAGTCCGCTTGCCACATTACTGCGTTGTGCCTGGGTAGGACACAGTGCTAAGTTTATTGCAGAGTATTCAGAAATACAAATATAAAAGTAGTTTTAGAATGTAGGGAGACCGACTCTATTATGTAATTTGCAATACTTTATGGAAGTGGCCAGTCACTGCAGAGATCTTTCGCCATGATTTCCATTTTTATGATAACAGCGACTCTAATTAGTGGATTTCTCTTCAGGATTATGGGTAGTGTAGTTTTGCGCCAGCAAATCTACAATTCATTTCAAATCACATTGAATTGTGGCTTGTAAAGAGGCATATATTTTATTTCTGTAACCTAGAAATAAAATGCACTCTATTGTGGGGCAGTTGTGGGCACGTGCAGCTTTGCCTCACACATCAAACTGTTATTTCACACTTTACTCATTTTAAAGGTCAGTGCCAAGACCTTGTAACATATTCTTGTTCACTCCAGCTTCGAAAGACATTTTAGTGAGCTCTGGTGGTATATTACAGCCAAGTAACTACATTACAGGGCATGTTCTGAATGCCAATGGTCTCTCTCGCCCACCCTACTGTTGTTAAATGCCTTATCCATTGAGAATTTCCTCTCAATTTCTGCAAAGTTCCATAGTACAGTTTGTGTATTGTGGAGCACTGCAGACCGTGAAGCTTTTTGGAGTGAAACGCACTGCTGCTTTACAATGCAGCATTGTTATAAATAATTTTGGCATGAGTTCATAATCTTTAGCGTGTGCAAGAACATTTTATCCGTTGAACTGTACTACAAGTTGCTGATGGTCTATTGGCACTCTCAGATTAATGATGCATACTATTTTATGGCTGCTGTATAGGTTTAAGTGTAATTTTGAAATAAAGCATTCTGATGTATTGCTTCAATATCTGAAAGGTTGCTACCCACGTGAAAACGTTCTCTGGAGAAATTGAGCGAACCACAAACAATAGTTCTTTGACTTGTTTAATTACCACTTCCTGAAGCTACTTTTCCCCTCATTGTTAACATTAATGAAACATATAACTTTACCACATCAGCATAATCACTTCCTTTATTTCACTACTTAAGTGCTTACAAGACAAGCTGTCATTGTCTATAACAGTGGTTCTCTTCTGAGTTTGCTTCATGACTTTTAAATTGTATTTTATACACCCGGAAAGCCCATTGTTTTTTAACGAGAAACCATTGGCGTCAACAGACTGACGCAAATGGCATCAATATTTTTATTATTATTATTATTTATTTTTTTTTTTATTTTTTTACTTATTAAGTTTATTCATGTTGATAATTTTGCTCGTCACTTGTAATTTTACATTTTTATTTCTAAAGAAAGCTCTATTATATATTGATTACACATTTAACAGATTTTAGTTTTCATGTATTTTTCAGATTAAATATTAACCACTGCAATCTAATAAATGTTGCTGAGTTCAATTTGAAAACCATACCCCAACATATCATGTTGTAATGACAAAATTATACCCCAACATATAATTTCATGAATATAAACCTCTGATGCCCTTTGTGTCAGAATATTGACGTCAAAGATTTCTCATTGAAAGCAATGGGCTTAACCAGTCGCGTCACTTAACAGACACTGTGGGGTGTTTTTGGCGCCTTTACTGTGACGCACAGTGCTCTTGCACAAGCAGCAGTATTTGATGCCTTAGGAATGAGAATCCTCTAACTCTAAACTTTGTGTGTAATTTGTTCTGCAGTGTTTGTGCTATGGACATGAATTGTACGTTAAATTGTATGGCTTGTTGAGAAGAGTTGTGCTATGACTGAGCTCATTTAAATGGACACCAGAAAGCTGTTTATTATGAGAAAGCTGCTTAAGGCACCTTCAGTAAGCAGCTTTCTCCACAGCACATAATTTCCCAGCGATGCTGATGTAAATAACAGAAATGGCTTCTGAGGACGTCTTCGCTATTTTTTATTCTCTTTTGCTTCACTTTATTTCCAGATAATTTAGAGTTGTTGCTTTGGTTGTTTCTCACACTTTCCATCACGACCTGCAGCGGAACTGTGCTGCAATAGTGGGGTTTCCCATTACATCAAATTCTGAGATTACCCCGGCACACTTGAACATATATATGTGGACGTGAGGGACAGCAGTCGAGATCCTGCCAGAGAGTTTTTCGCGAATATTTAAGAGAAACTGTATTTGTAGACTTTCTCGAGACTCCGATGGCTTTTTTTTCAGCTTCGTAAAGTCTCATATCTTTGCCAATTTTCTGTTTAAGATGGTTTGAAGGTAGTCTGATGGCATCCGTAACTTTAATGGGCTTTTGATAATTTAAATTTTTTTTTAATTAAGTTCGAGAATCTATCGCAGAGTATCACCTCAACTCCAATGATCTTCTGAGGTACAGTGCAGCTCTGCCATGACTCCACAACTCCGCACTCCCAGAAATGTTGAATTCTTTCCACTGTGTTGACTTGTTGATATGATGAAGCACTTCACCCTACAACCCCAATTCAGAAAAAGTTGGGACAGTATGAAAAATGCTAATAAAAACAAAAGGAGTTATTTGTAAATTATATTCACCCTTTGCTATATTGAAAGCACCACAACTACACATAATATGATGTTTTACCTTGTGAATTTTATTATTATTATTTTTTTAAATGTACAGTAATTTCAAATCAGATGATTGCAACACACTCCAAAAAAGCTGAGACAGGGACAATTTAAGATTAATAACAGTTTGACGAGTTGAAACAGGAGATGTTAAACAGGTGAGGCAATTGTGTCATAGTACTGTACTGTAGAGCAAGGATCATTCAAGACTTGTCAATTTTCCAACAGATGCTTCAGCAAATAATCCAGCACTTTGAGAACAATGTTCCCCAAAGACATATTGGAAGGATTTTGGGCATTTCACCCTCTACAGTGCACAATATAGTTGAAAGATTCAAGGAATCTGGTCAAATCTCGGTGCGTAAAGGACAAGATGAAAACCACTTCTGAATGCACGTGATCTCTGATCCCTCAGACGTCACTGTCTTAAAAAACTTCATTCATCTATAATGGATATAATGAACATGGGCTTGGGATAACTTTAGTAAACCTTTGTTAGTCAACACCACTCGCCACTGCATTCACAGATGTTAAGACTTTACTATGCAAAGCCAAAGCCCTACATCAACACTGTCCAGAAGCACTGCCGACTTCTTTGGGCTCTGTCTCATCTTAGATGGAAAGTAGAACAGTAGAACTGTGTTTTTTTGGTCCGAAAAGTCCACATTTCAAAAGTTTTTGAAAAACGCAGCCATCGTATTATTCAGGCCAAAGAGGAAAAGGACCATCCAAGCTGTTATTAGCATCAGGTCCAAAAGCCAGTGTCTGTATGGGCCAGGGGTGTGTCAGTGCCCATGGCATGGGTAACTTGCACATCTGTGAGAACACCATGAATGCAGACAGATATGTACAAATTTTGGAGCAACATATACTGCCAACCAGCACCGTCATTTCCAGGGACGTCCCTGCATTTTCTAGCAGGACAACTTCAAACCACATACTGCCCAGATTACAAGTGCATGGCTGTGTAAGCAGAGAGTGTGGGTACTAGATTGGCCTGCCTGCAGTCCTGACCTGTTTCCAATTGAGAATGTGTGGCGCAATATTAAGCACACCATACGGCAATGAAGACCCCGTACAATTGTGCAGCTGAAGACCTGCAGAATGGATGAATGGGGGAAAATTCCTCTTTCTAAACTTAACAAATTTGTGTCTTCAGTTCCCAAATGCTTAATAAGTGTTATTAGAAGAAATTGTTATGTTTCACAGTGGTAAACACTCGACTGTCCCAACTTTTTTGGAGCTTGTTGCAATTATGTGATTTGAAATTACTGTAGCTTACAAAAAAACAAAACAAAAAAACAAAAATACAATGAAATTCACAGGGTAAAACATCATATAATGTGTAGTTGTAGAGTTTTCAATATAGCAGTGGGTGATTATAATTTACAGATGACTCATTTTTATTAGCGTTTTTCATACTGTCCCAAATTTTTCGGAATTGGGGTTGTATGATGTTAGTTATCCGGCCTGTTCCATGCATATGTGCACTCTTCAAAAACCTATAAGAACGCAGTTTATGCATTTACATGGCCACATAAACCGCATTCTCTGTCAGAAATCTAGGTGTGTTAAACTGCTTTCTCCTAATCCCTTTAGAGCTGTATGGAAAACGGCCTTCGTGTTTGTTTGACTTTTCAGAGCGCTGCTTTCTGCAAAAACCCTCAATAAACCATTTACTTAAGTATATGTCAACGGGGTTATTGTTCTTAGTGATCGGACTAACAATTTCCACTTGTTGCACAATAAAACAGATGGAAAAATCAAACTGAAGGATGTACCCGAGCCATATTTATGGACCAAAATATCATTAGGGGGCCAACAGTCCAGAACACCTTAGCAACCATTAAGCAACATGCTAAAACCCACTCACAATACCTAACTGCAAAGCAATACCCTAGCAACCCCCACAACACTTTAGCATCATGGTGACGAGTTTTGCACATGCAAACCCAATCACTTTTTCCAGAAATGTTTTTTCCCTGCTGTCATTGACTTTTAACAAGAGACAATATGTCTGTCTATGACCCAATTTAGGGTCGCGACCCACCAATTGAGAACCATTGATCTACAACTCTTCTTTACCATAAATTAATTCCCCTTTAAATAAATTACTTAGAGAGAAAGAGGGAGTCACACATTGACCCGATGTCCTGCTTTATTATTCTCTGAGTGACATTAGAAATGTATTATTTATATATATGAAAATGCATACAAAATTATGCAAACCCTATCAATGGTCAATAGAGCAAATCCATTCCTGAGCAGAAACAGCAGCTCTCAGCTCTTGTCCCACAGGACCTGTCCGGCCTACGTGGCCAGAGTAGGTTAACTGCCAAGAGAAGGGAACTTGCTGATTCAGATTGTGACAGTGATATGCAAATTGTCTCATTGTGAGAGGTGGTGGAAAGAAGGAGGGGCTAAGGACCTGAGTATTGTTCAGCAGAAGGGGAGGACCCAGAGCTGCTCTCTTATTATCAGATTCCCTGCAGAGGAGATCTGGCATGTCAGTTGCGGGCATGGGTCCATCTGTGATGTTGGCGAGCTGGGAAGGATCCCCTGGTGCAGGCAAAGGCAGCCTAGATGCCACAGGCCCTGAATATATCAGCACAATACTCCAATTTTAGCACAAAGGGTTTGCCTTACAATTAAAGGTTTTATAGATAAAACAGAGTACACACAATAATTGTGACCATGTGTGGCTTTTTTTCCAAACTCAGAACATTTCCTTTTTTATATTGGCATTGTGCACGATGCACATTGGTCGACATCTTACATTCCGATTGGATAGGAGTCAGGACAGCAGCTGCACATGAACACTTAACATGGTGAATCTTGGTCTGGGGCCGCAACAGCGTTCAGCACTCTGTTTGGACAGTGTAAAGGCCAATTTTTACTTCTGTGTCATATTCTACTTATACGTAGCTATGGAAGTTATGGCATAGCCTATGCCATACCCTAATGTGCACCTCCCCAAAACTTTAACCTCACATCGTGTCAAATCAGACCACAACAGCTGTGATTGGTCTACTTTCTAACCAGAGACAGTCTCCCAGGATGATAAAATAATCTTGGAGAAATGTGACGCTACCTCAGATCTTTTTAGGATCTATGCATCGTATCCACTGATCAGTGAACGTGCCACATTTTGACTAGTTTTGTTTTTCGGGAGCATCTGCTGTTTTTATATTCTGTTTATGTTTCATGAAATTGCAAGCGAAAATCCGACAATAGACACATCTGCTTACAACTTATAAACTCTGAGCTTTTTTTTTCTCTGGGCTTTTACTTGATATATATTTGGTATGTGAGTAAAACAATATTTGTGGTATTCTACTCGAGACTTCCGCGCTTACGTCACATTTTTGGTAAAAAAAAGTTTTAAATGTTGATCTAGTTTTTACACACACTTAGCATTTCGCTTCAGAAGGCATTAATTAATCCACTGGAGATGTATGGATTACTTTTATGGTACTATATGTGCTTTTTGGAGCTTCAAAAATTTGGCACCCATTCCCTTGCATTTAATGGACCTACAGAGACAGAGGCTGAAGAAAGACATTCATACACATCTGGTATGGCATGAGGGTGAGTAAATGATGAGAGAATTTTAATTTTTGGGTGAACTATTCCTTTAAGGGGCGGTCACACTACACTTCACGCTCTATTCACTCCCATTCAGAGGCATCCGAATGCAGCAGACAGGAAACGCAAGCTCATGCCAAGAAATTACGTACTACGCTGCACACCAAAGTTCAAGCTTAGTGAACTCTGAACCATGAATTGGTACAACGAGAGGACCCGTGAACAATAGAATATCGAAACGTCACACCCTGACCTCTTGGCTCAATTCAAAGGATACAAATATCAAAGCTGTGAGTTTTATTGTTGCAGGAAATTGAGTAGACAATATATTGAAAAAATGTAATACAATATTATTTGTTATTTTTTATATATTATTTATTTAAACCAGAAGCCCTCCCATGTGACATATCCTGGTTTATTGCGTTGTCAGAAAAAAATTTGTGTGCTCAAAGCCCAGTGTGACCACCACTTTAAGCGGGTGTACAGTAGGGCTGTCAGCAGGGCTGAGACATTGGACATCTAACTAAATTCAGAATTATTTACCTAAATATTACTCAAGTTCTCATTATTTTAAAATCTTAAAGGAAAAAATCTACAAGACATCAATAATCACCAATTGTTGTCTCCTAAGTCCACAAGAGGGCACAATGAATACATAAAAACCAAACAGCAGCATGTTATATTGTTTCACGTTATATTTGGTAGAACTCGGTTATGAAGCACCATTTACAGCTTAGACTCTGTCTCACCGCAGGAACGGCATGTATTTGACCCCAGTGCTAGACAGGCAGCATTTTAAAATACATTGCTTAGCGGCTGTTTAGACCGAACGCATTTTTTAGTTAAACAGTTAGACGCATCAAATGCATATAACAGAACGCAGGTGTCTCAAGACGTGCTTTTAAAAGATGTTCTTTTTACCTTATGTAGCATCTAAAAACGTGGAACTCCTGCGTGAGATGCTGAAAAATCAGCTAGATGCAGACAAAGGTCAAAGACGTTCACAGTACATGCAGGACGTGTTATTGCATTAAAAAAAAAAAACAGCTAGATGAAGTGCTACTGAATGGATCAAGTTGCAGCGTCCTTGAAAAAAGTTGCAGCGATAAGCGATGCAAACGATAAGGATGTTTGCCTCATGCATATTTACATGAACAGTTAAAGGTGAAGTGTGGCATTTCTGCATCACTAGCGTCACCAAATGGAATTGCAAAAATAAGGTTTCCCGAACACTCCCGGCATCTTCCATTGGTCGGTCAAACAGATAGTCCCACCCCAAACAGCACTGGGTCAATGAGTGTGTTTACATGCACACCAATATGCTGATAACTACCAAAAATCAGCTTACTCAAAAAATCTGACAACGCAAGAAAACCGCATTTACTTGATATTTGAAATCTTCGAGTTATTCTCTGATTTTGACGTCAGCGCGTAAACAGGCATGCACACAACACCGTGCACATTGGATAATCCGGTAAGAATGCCCCTAAAGGGGCTTGGGTAGCTCAGCGAGTATTGACGCTGACTACCACCCCTGGAGTCACGAGTTCGAATCCAGGGTGTGCTGAGTGACTCCAGCCAGGTCTCCTAAGCAACCAAATTGGCCCGGTTGCTAGGGAGGGTAGAGTCACATGGGGCAACCTCCTCGTGGTCGCTAGGAGTCTCTGCGGTGTCATGCACAACGAGCCACGTGATAAGATGCACGGATTGACTGTCTCAGAAGCGGAGGCAACTGAGACTTGTCCTCCGCCACCTGTATTGAGGTGAGTAACCACGCCACCACGAGGACCTACTAAGTAGTGGGAATTGGGCATTCCAAATTGGGAAAAAAGAATGCCCCTAAAGGTGTTTACATGCAGAGCAAAATTGGGTAGTTGGCAAAAATCTACATGTGCAGATCATTTTTTACTGTAACCGTTTATGACCTTACCCCAATAAAGGGAAACCGTTTGAAGTGTTTATATGACCTTACACTTTTTCGGCCTATTAAGCTAATCAGTGTAAAATTGAGCAATTAAACGTGCTCAATGTTGCTGTATCAGGTTATTATATTGCTGTATGTTGCTGTACATCCCTAGTTAGATGCATGTGACAATGTTTTTAAGAGAAATCTTTATGTTGTAAGCATACGTTTTAAGCAAAGTTTAAAAATGATTCCACTCTTCTGAATGACGATCAGGTTAAAAACCTGAAAAAGGTAGTCAGCTGCCTTTGAAAAACATGTCAGATTGAAAAAGATGAGCTTAAAAGAGGAATGAAATGAAAGCATTTCTTTTGAATACAAGGTGAACCTTGAAAGAGAACAGCTGTCAATAACTTATCTCATAATTTATAAAATTAAAAGCAGCCATTTTAGCTGTCGACTGGCTCATTGCTAATTCCTAAATGAAGCTGTAATATGTGGCAGAATTTAATAGCTTCCATCAAGCCAATTCAAACGGCTCACCTATAGCATGGGGCGCTGACTTCAAAGTTCTATTAAGTTTCTGGCAAATATACACGCTCCGCCGGTTTCGCGGTTGTCATGGGGATGTTGTGGTACGTGGTCTACACAGTCGGATGTATAATGATGATTAGTGGTTGGATTTGGGACAGAGTTCTTCAGATAACAACATCTCCATCCCATTAAAGGTCTCCCTCCATCTTCAACGTTCAGCCTTTGAAGTTCTTAATAGGTTTAGAGTTAAGGATTAATCTGCGCATTTTATGTGAACGGGCTGTTTATTTTAAAATAAAGGTCAATCATAAATGAAATCCTCACATGCAAATTTCTGACTGCATAAAAACATTACATAGACATTTGCCTTACTAATCCGCTAATGAAAATCATTAGTACTGGAGAGACAATGAGAGCCTATGAAATAACCCCCCTTTCTGTTGACTTTGACAAAACCCGCATGCTGTGCTGTCTAATTATATTCAGTGAAAATCAAAGTCTCTGAGCCAGGCAGAAGATCCTTTATATGCTGCCCTGTCTCACTGGAAATCCTAGCCACCGTGGAATTCACATTATAATAGCAGGAGTGAACAAACAGCTTTAGTTAAATCCAGCTCTATATATCTGTTTGTCTCTCTATCTCTGTTGTTATTTTTTTAAGTGGCAATTCAAATTGGATGCATGCAGACAGTATGGTCGGTAGCTTAAGAGACAGTTTTATTATTAAATCTGAAGTAGAAAACCTGTCTTTCATGCCAAAATGCGAGATAACAGATGCCACATTTTGGCATCTCTTTGCATGATAGCACACTAACACGCAAAGAGCTTACCTGCAATAGGTTTTAAAAATAGCAATATTCCTACTTTGGAATTAATCAGATCAGTGAATGTTCTAGCTACAAATGTACCATTTACTTTATTTGATCAAAATAATGACATTAACACTGACTACTAGGGATGCTCCAATCGATCGGCCGATATCCACATCCTATGACTCGATCGGTGATCGGTAATGTGGCCGATCGCATAAACCGATCGTTCATATCGCAAAAGATGCGTGGCTTCTTTAAGACTTGAGCAGCACTGTCATGGCATCATGGAGTGTGGGGAATACTGGCATAGGGTTGTAAGACAATAAACTTGATTCAGCAGTTAAGAACAATGCAGTGGGAGAGGTTTGTCGAATATGAAACCTTTGTGTACTGTACAGTTAATGTGGCGTTTCACACGCAACAAGGCAAAAGGAAAACATTGTGAGCTGTGAAATGGTTTGTGGCGGCAGCTTCTCAGTCACTGCCGGTCATAGGCATCTCAGTAATAATGCGATTTACAAGATGTGGTGTAATTCAAACATCTTTGTTAAATATCTCCCAAAACATGCACTGTTTCTCTGCTTTTCTTTCATCTCTTGCCCTCATGAGAGAGCGTGTGTTCCCCTCATAAAAGTTCAAGCAGCAACAAGTAAAAAATGAACTATTAATACAATCATCCAGCTAAATGAAAAGGCAGGGAAGGAATTTATAAATATATTAATTCTTTACACAATATTAAGATACCATAATATAATGTATTAAAATATAATGCAGAAATAAAATAGAAATAAAATGAGGAATAATAATTATATGAAATAATGACAGTGAATCAATAACCAAAAATGTCACATTAAGTTTAATTTCTATGGGTAATCAGTTTGTCTTCAGTACTAAGCTTCATTTTTTTTTTTTTAAATCTATCTTAATATAGAGAATATTTTGTTAGCCTATACTTGTTTTAAAGTCTTATTAAAAAACGATTTTTAAACTTTTTTTTTTTTCAGCAAAAACTAGACAAAGTGAAATTACTGGGAAGAGTAAAATTCAATTTAGTGAAATCAAGCTTACATAAAGCCAGTTATGACAAAGATCCTGATAAAAGGTGAAATGATTGGGATCGTCCAGTCAGGTGACAAGAAGATCGGTGATCGGTATCGGCTGTCAAAATCCTTATCGGAGCATCCCTACTGACTACCCCTATAAAACCTTCTCACTACCCCTATAATATATATTTAAAAGAAACATTACTCTAGTGTCCTGAAGAAGGAAGAGGTTATTATTATTATTTATTTTAATTATTGTAATTATGTATTATAAGTAATATTCAAAACTGTATCGGATCTTTAATAAAACATTTATAAAATCAGGCAATATCAAAGTCAGCTTTCATTGTAAAGGTGTTTTACATTATTTTTATCATTTTAAGTGGGATCTACTAGTACACAATAAAAATCAAAGAAAAACAGAATGGCTTCTGAATGTACGAAATGTGGTTATTTTGTCAACACCATATTTCCTTTAATAGATGTAGCTGGCAGTCCGTTTGAAACCATTCTGTAGTCTCTATTCTTTCTTAATCAAAGTTAAATGCCAGATTTGTCAATATTTATAATACATATTTGACATGACGTTATGCTTTTTTTTGTATCTGACAGTTTCTTAAAAAACAGGGAGATGGTCATCAAATGGCTGTAAAATATAATGTATTTAAGTCTCCGCCATGAATTGCAGCCCATACAGCAAAAAAATAGTATATTTTTTAAAAGTTTTTTGTTGTCTTTGATGTCTTGAATATATAAAATATATAATAAATAAAAATTATATTATATTAATTATATTTAGTGCTGTCAGTCGATTACAATTTTTAATTGCAATTATTCGCACAATTTTTCGTAGTTAATTGGGATTAATCGCAGATTTTGAAAGTGCTGAAATTTGACTGTAAATATACCTCTTTTCCTGTAAAATGGGCATTAAATCTCTTAAACTCTCATTCTCCACAATATTAATCAGCCAGCAGACTGTGGCTATCTGCTTTGTTACAGCAATCGTGAAGCCGCATTCATAATTCACGTCAGGGCGTCAGTGCCAGCGTCAAGTGGCGCTTTGAACTCCACATGAACAATGCTTGCAGACAAAAATATTTCATTCTGTGTTTTGGTGATAGTTATGACTTGGCGTGCTTCTGTGGTAATTCAAATAATTAGGTAGAAAAATACTTGATTTCTGTCACAAAAGATTTCCCCATCACTTTATCACTAACAATGAATCATTGCTGTGTGTGTTTGTGGTGTGTGTCAGTGTAATGACTCTGGGCGGACACATCGCAAAGGTTCTGCCCTTCCAACCAGTGTTTATGCTGATTTATGCTGTATTTACGGTAAATGTGTTAATCGCGATTAAGAAAAATGTACATGTTAAACTTTTTTAATTAATCGCATGTGTTAACTTGTTAATTTTGACAGCTCTAATTATATTATATTATATTATAAATTGTCAATATACAAAAAACATATGTATATCAATATATTTTAAATAGTTATTTATTTTTCCTCATAAATTTATGGACATTTTTTATATATATTTTAAAATCCATTTATAAATAATGTCCAAAATATATATATATATAAAAAAACCCATAAATGTAAGGAAGAATAGAATTGCCCCAGACTCATACATTTTATCATCTGATTGTGTTGGCCCATAATGTGAGTGATAGTCAGGGAAAAACACATATTTTGTGAGAAAATGGAAGAAGCAGGAACTTGCAGCAAAATATTAGAGAATCAGCACTCAAGAATAAGTGTTACATCACATTTATATTTATATACTGCTTCTGCCAGCAACCATCCAACCTAACATGGTGCTAATATAATATGAACCAGTTCAGTTCATGTCAGTGAACATTTAGCATCTGGCAAACAGTGTATCATAGCTATCATGATGCTGCTGGTGTGCAGTGCAGGAGAATTGATACTGCAACATATGAAGTGCCATCTGCAGTCTGTGCTGATACTTTATTCCCCCCTCCTCAGGACCACCTTAACTAGACCGGACTAAACACACATGCAAGATGGAGAGCTAGCAGGGATGTCCATGCCATTCATGCCTATGTAAGAGGACTGATCCGTCCCAGTCTTTGTCTCTCTGTCTCGCATACAAACGTGGCCAATACACTAAACATTTGCCGCTTTTGCGCAATGTATTTTAGTGCAAAAACCTGTCACACACAGCTCCTAAATGTGCTGAAAAAGGGCTGTGCCATGAGTATATAAAGTATGCAATTGTCTTTTTTTTGTTTTTTTTTGTGCAAATACATCATGAAATCAGAAGGCGCAATTCATTCTTATTCTATAGGTGAAACACGCAAGCTTCTAGCTTAAGAGAACTGTCTACGACACATGCTGCCCTTTTATTTTCTCCCCTGGATGCATCTGTCTGTCAGGATGCACTTGCACTGTGCTGGCGATAATGTAGTTGCATCAGCAATTCTGATGCAAATTTGCACTGTGCGCTTTTCCTCCCTGTAGATATCATGCAATTTAGTTTGATGAATTTACCACAGAATGGTGTTTTTTTTTTTTTTTTTTTTTTTTTGCCTCCTCTCACATAGATTATTGTATTCTTCTTCAAAAATAAGGTGCTGGTGATCATCTAGCTGTGAAATATAACATACTGTAATGTAATTTAAAGTCTCTGCCATGAATTACAGCCCCATACGGTAAATATATACAGTATATAAATTAAATACATTTTAATATAAAAATAATATGAAATATGTAATTAAATACATTAGGAAAATATATT